>NC_041227.1:58884465-58935145 GCF_002837175.3 Physeter macrocephalus
CGGGATCCTCCCGGACCGGGGCCCGAACCCGTGTCCCCTGCATCGGCAGGCGGACTCTCAACCACTGAGCCACCAGGGAAGCCCTGTCATCCACTTTTTAAATGATGATTGTTGAAATTATATTTCAGTTTTGAAAAATACTTATTGATGCCTCTCCAGCCCCCTCCCCTGATCTGTAGAGGATCAGAGGAGGGGGTTGAATGTGGGACTTTCATTTTCTCTAGTTTCAGTAATTTGCTGCTGACCGTGCTGGGAAAAGTGCCTTGAACTTTCCGAATCACTTTCCAAATCTCTTTCCTGTGCACTAACTAAACAGACAGTAACGTGCAGAACTGGGATGCTATGAACGTGAAGTAGAAGCTGAGTCTTACCCAGGCCAAAATCCAGTGGCAGTGTCAACTCTTTTGTAGCAAAGTGATTTCCAAGCTCTATCCAGTTATTACAGGCAACATTGGATGTAATAAAATAACCACCACAGAAGAAGAAATTGCATGAAATTTTTGGAGTTAATGTCGCTGGAATTAGCCCTTTCATGGTCCGATGCTTTGCAAATCTAAAGGGCTAAATATGTCAGAATCCTGGTAGTAGTGCTTCCATCCTCAGCTCATCCCACTCTGGTCTTGGTTTGTTCACAGCTGCTAGAATAATCTTCGTCAGCTTCTGGTTTCATAACAGTTGCTTTGTGCAAGAACCCAGATTGGCTTCTATTTGTGTCTGATAACAGGTCTTAATAAACTCTGGGGTAGGAGTCAAGCTCATTGTCACCTGCCCTGCCCTAACGCTTAGTGTCATCTTGTGTAAGCATCCGTCTCAGCCTATCGGGTCTGTCCCCTGTTCTTTACCCACCTCTCGTCCCTTCCCACTTCTGCTTTGGATGCTTCCCTTCTCTCCTGTTCATGCCTCTCACTCTGTCAACACACACTTGAATGTTCTGTGACTGATCCTTGTTGAACCACAGGGACTGGTTTTTAGGCCAGAAATTTCTGGGTTTAAGGGAAACATCAGCCTTCCTTCCCGTTAGCACATGAACCCCTCTCCTTGCACACAGCCAGTGCCCTGTAAGTGTTGCCTGATGAGGATTTGTACAGCGAAGGATTGAATTTCATTTATGCTCATTTAACTGGCTAAGGGCAAGTTCGTGATAACTCAGACGTTATTTTCTTATGCTTCCAATCGTTGTCCTAAAATTAGAAGTGCTCAGGTTGTTGGGAGAAAGTGAAGTGGTATTTTGTATTTCTTAGGTTTGCATTTTTCAAAGTTCTTCCTGGAGATTACGAAATCCTTGCAACTCATCCAACCTGGCCATTGAAAGAGGTGAGCATTTATTTCAGTTATGTCGATGGCCATGCCAACAGTGTGCTGGTTTGGGGACAAATGTAGAGGTTTTCAATTCCAGATATGAAATGATTTTATGGTTTTTCTAGAAGTTGATGGAAAAAAACAGTGGTGCTGCTGATTAGTTTGGTGGTACTTATACAGGAAATCTCCCTCCGCGTAGCAGATGTTGCTTATATTGGTTTCAGTTTTAGGTAACAGCATTGTCATCCTGCTGTGAAATTGCTCTGTTATTAACTGTAGCTATTTTAAGCTAAATCAACACCAGAAGGACCCGATGAGATTATTTTATTGTTCTTTTTTTACTCTGTAACAACAATCTATAAATATACTTAACAATTTAGAAACTCTTGTACATGTGCCCAAGGAGAATGTATAAGAATGTTTATTGCAGCTTTGTTTGTAGTAGCAGAATACTATAAACAACCCAAATGTCCATTAAGAGGAGAATGGATTGTGGTTTCATCACACAATAGAATTCTGTATGTCAGCAATAATGAATGAACCAGAGCTATGCATATCAATATGACTGTGCTTAAAAGCATAAAGTTGAAGGGAAAAGGCAAATTGCTGAAGGATAAGGAAATATGATACCGTTTATATAGTCATTAAAAACACTTATGATAATACCACTTATGGATACATTCACATGTAGAAAATTATAAAGATGCGAATGGGAATGGCAAACAGTATATTCATTATGGTACTGATGTTTGTAGAGGGAGGGAGGAAGGGGATGTGGGCATCTGCAAGGGTCTAGAATTGTATTTCTTCTCTTTTGTTCTTTAGCTGGTTGGAACTTACATAGGTGTTCTTTGGTATAGATTCCTATATCTGTTTTGTGTTTGACTGAAATAGTTTATAATAAAAGATCAAAAAAGGAAAAATACTAAGCTAGGTTCTGTAATAACTGTGAAGAAACAAACTGAAGTTAAGACTTAAAGAACATTTTGACAGGTTAGTTTTTATATTAGTTTTGAGGCTGCGTCTCATTTTTTTGCTAAAGAAGCATCAGTATCTCAGTATTTACCTCGTAAGTTTTATGCATTTATAATTGATGATATAGTTTCACACCTAGATATATCTGTCTTCTGTTTATGACTTTGTTTTCAGGATTTTTCTCTTCTGGGCAACATTGAAAAATGTTTCATTTAAAACTCCATAGCTTACACATTATAAATAGAATACATTTTAAGGTTTGCATTGTTTGTCAATTGTATACATAAAGGAATTTGAGTTTATTCATGTAAAATTGTGTTTTAAAGTAAAACAGGCTGTTAAAAGTCAGGATAATTGTTGCCCTTTGGGGGAGTAGTGACTGGAAATGAGCATGAGCGGGGCTTCTAGGGTGCTGGTTCTGTTCTGTGTCTGTGTGTTGGATGCATGGTGAGTTTGGGAAAATCACTGTGCTGGACACTGAGACTGTGTGCAGTGTTCCCCACGTGAATTATACTTTGACAGAGAGTTTAAAAATACACACATACATACCATTAAACATGGAAAAAAACAAAGCATGCTCATTAAAAAAAATTGGAACATTCAGAGGAGCGTAAAGGAGTGGAAGTGGAAAATCTGGAAGGTGGAAAACCGTAAAAGAGGTAAGTCGTTACCATCTAGACGAAATCACCATCATCTCCATTTTGCCACAGTTCCCTTCACTTCATTTTGCGAATTAAAAAACCGTTGTTATGGTACTACACGTGCAATTTTGTATGCTGCTTCCCCCCAGTTAATATTTTAGTGTCAGCATGTCCTCGTGTTGTTAAACGCTTTGTGTTTATTCTTTTGGAAGTTGACATCTTCTCTTGTAGGCGAGCACTACTGTACGGGTAACGACCTCCAACGCCAATGCCGCGGGGCCCCTCATAGTGGCTGGCTACAACGTGTCTGGCTCTGTCCGCAGTGACGGGGAACCCATGAAAGGGGTGAAGTTTCTTCTGTTCTCTTCTTTAGTAACCAAAGAGGTAAGCAAAGAAGAGTGAAGAACAAGAGAGACTGTGGGCAGGGCTGGGGAGATCGCAGACTAAGAATACACAGTTTAAAATGCAGGCCAGTCTCAGAGTAGAAGACACACGTACGGTTACCAAAGGGGAAAGCGGGCGGTGGGGAGGGATAATTCAGGAGCTTGGGATTAACAGGTACACGCACCACTACATATAAAATAGGTAAACAGCCGGGTTCTACTGTGTAGCACAGGGCACTATATTCAGTATCTTGTAATAAGCTATAATGGTAAAAGAATTTGAAAAAGAATACATATACGTGTAACTGAATCACTTTGCTGTATACCAGAAGCTAACTCAACATTCTAAACCAACTCTACTTCCATTAAAAAAAAAACGAAATAAAACAATAAAATGCAGGTCAAGGTTGATTTATAGTTTCAGCATTTAAGAACCTTGTGTTTCCCTGTTGACGCACAAGAAATCGAATGTCTGCACTGGGAGGCAGTGGAATTCAGTGGAAAGCGCGCTGGCTTTGAAATCAAACAGACCCCAGTTCAGACAAATCCCAGCTCTGCCTCTGACCAGCTGTGTGAACTTGGGCCACTCCGGTTTCTTACCTGGAGGATGGTGACCATTTTTAACTTTTCAAACTTGAATGTCAAGATTTTACATTCTACTATGTCCTCTGCTATGTCCTAGGTTTCAGAAATATATATTTTGTGAAATAAAACTTCTACAAGTATTTTTAAAGCATGGCTATTTGATAATAATCAGAACATGTAAGTGGAAAAGGAAGTCATTTGGGGTTTTTTTTCTCCTGGCCTAGGATGTCCTGGGCTGCAACATCTCCCCAGTGCCCGGGTTCCAACCCCAAGACGAGAGTCTGGTGTATTTGTGCCACGCAGTCTCCAAAGAAGACGGCTCCTTCTCCTTCTATTCGTTGCCGAGTGGGGGCTATACTGTGGTGAGTGAAGCCGACTTCTGTTCTCTTTATGTTTGGGACACTTATATCACAGGAAGAGTCAGTGCCATTTGGATATCAAAGGACTGAATGGTTGGCCTGCAGTTCCATGAGCATTTTATTTAGCAGTTACTGAAGATGTAACTCTGTCCCCTCAGTAACAGCTGGGAATAGTGCAAGTCTTTCTCTTTTAAATCTGAAACAGTTATGATTAACAGTGTCTCTTTGCCTGCTTTGAACCCCTGGTTATTTGTGGGCTGCTGGATTGAGTATTAATATTGATGGTTGAATCATGTTATTGGCTCTTGGTAATTAACCGACTTTTTCTTCCAGATTCCATTCTATAGAGGGGAGAGGATTACCTTTGACGTTGCTCCTTCTAGACTTGACTTTACAGTGGAACATGACAGCCTGAAAATTGAGGTAAGGCCTCTCTGTTGGAGTTCCTATCCCTGGGCACAGGTGTTGCAAACGTGTTAAAAAAAAAAAAAAATCAGTTTATCTAGAAGTACTGTTGGAAAAAACAGAATGTTGTACTCTCTTCCACTTCATTCTGGGATCCACTAGATCCTTCACCTCTCTCACATAATGTCTTTATCTTAGAGAATCAGAGCTCTATTTACATCTGCTTCGTTCAATGAAATATATTTACCAAGTGTCAGTGATATATATTTTAGGTACTATTCTAGCGATGGGCATATAGCAGTGACCCAAAGAGGCAAAAGTTCCTGTTTTTGTGGAATTCATGTTCTAATGGCAGAAAGAGACAATATACTTACAAATAAGTAAATAAGAAAGTATGTGAGAACGTCCTTGTTCTTTAAAAACATAAAGCAAGAAAGGAGATTATATAGTTTCAAGGTTAAGATAGGATTGAGGTCTCATAGGTTGTTCTTGGAAAGGCCTTAGGGTGAAGGTGACTTTTGAGTAACAACCTGAAGGGGAAGAGGCAACGAACTGTACTTACATCTGTGGGAAGAGTGTTTAAGACAGGGAATGGCAGGTGCAAAGGTCCTGAGGCAGGAGTGTGGCTAGAAGGTTTAGGGAACCCCAGAAAGGCCAGGTTGGCTGGAATGGAGCAAGTGAAGAAGGGAGGAAGAGGAGAGAGCATCAGAGAGATGGTGGGGTGGGTTGTGCAGGTCCTGGTGGGCCATTCTGGGTGACAGTTGGCACCACTGGAAGGTTCTAAGCAGAAGAAGAGGTGTGTCCCCTCCAGCTGCCATGTTGAGAAGGGTCTGCAGGGGGCAAGGTGGAAGTGAGGGACCGGTTGAGTAGGTGAGAGCTGACAGAGCCCGCAGTGGAATGACAGGTGGGGTGATGGATGGGGTGATACAGGTCCTAAAATAGATGGTAAATGTGTTTTTCATCACAGTTCTATCTTTAATTACAGATGTAGAAAATGGTTTCTGTAGAAAATTTGCTAGATAGAGCAAATCCCCAAAGAAAACAGCAGTCTTTCATAAGTGGACCACCCAGTGTTACAGTTATTGAAAAAATTAAATTTAATCGTTTTCTTTTAATGTTACATTAAAAAGTACTGCGTTAAAGTAGCTTAAACTGGTGGGAGCTAGCTTTTAGGCCACATTCTCAGTGGGGTTCTGACTCTGCCTTTTAAGATTCCGTCAAGCATTTGACTGTAGCGCTGTGCCCTGGAGGGGGGATGGAAGGGTGAAGGTCAAGTCCTTAGTGCTTCAAGGGGCTTGCACAGAAGGATGGGGGCCAGTGAGTGGGGAAAGACATTTCCCAGATCACAACCAAATGCAAGGTTTTAAACAGACATGAATGGAATTTCAGGGAGTGGCTTGTAAGCTGTATGAGGTCGGGACCGTTGAGTCTTATTCTTTACTGTGTTCCTAACACGTGATTTAGTGCCAGGTACGTGGTAGGTGCCTAATAAAAGTGATTGTTGAGTGAATATATAATTTAATAAGTGGGTTCACCACGTCTTTTTAGAAGGATCAAGAAGAGCTACCTGACTAAAGAGGAAGCCATTTTATTTTCTTAGAGCTCAAATGCTGTTGCATATATGCATGCATGCATGCATCCATCCATTCATTCAGGAGTCATTTATTGAGTGCCTACTGTGTACCAGGTGACTAAGACAGAAGAGGTCCCTATCTTCATGAAGCTCACATTCTAGTGGGAGGTAGACAAACTAGAAGAAATCAAACAAGGACATACCAGATGTTGGGGAGGTTTTTGCTGAAGCCTAGAAAGTAGGTTAGTGTGATGGACAGTAACCGGCTGGGGCGTGAGACAGGGGCTCCCGAGAGAGGGTAGTTAGAGCATCTCAGAGGTGGTGACAGTTTGAGCTAAACCTGAAGGACGAGAAGGGGCGGCCTCTCCCCTGTCCTCTGCAGGTGTGGGAGGAAATCCAGGCTGAGGGAGCAGCTGGTGTGAAAGCCCCTCGTGGGGAAAGCATGCAGGATCCCAAGATCAGGGTGGCTGGAGCCCAGCTGAGTGCAGAGAGCCAAGCCCTGGTCCTCACAAGTGAGGAGGGCCCAGACGCATAAACCAAGCGGAAGACAAGACGTGGGAAGGGGCTGCGGGTGGGTGAGCTGGGAGGGAGCTGGCTGGCACGGGGCACCAGGAGAAGCCAGCGTAGGCAGGAGTGCTGAGCGGCGGCGTGAGGGGCATGAGGGGGGCTTCTGCGGCTCAAGCACATGACAGCCTCCTCCCTGTTCTTCATCTTCTAGCCTGTGTTCCACGTCATGGGATTCTCTGTCACTGGGAGGGTCTTGAACGGACCTGAAGGAGAGGGTGTCCCGGACGCGGTGGTCACCCTGAACAACCAGATCAAAGGTGGGCAGACACGTTGGGCCCTGGCCTGTTTGCCTGGGCTGGGTTTTGCTCACAGAGAGGAGTGGAAAGGAAAGAAAATCTTAACAGCTCTATGAAAACATGCCAGCTTTTAGTCTCGAGTATCCCTGTGTAGATGAGGGCTACACAGTTGTTTTTGTCTCATCCTTTGTTGGCCTCTTTCTGTTTTACAGTCAAAACAAAAGCCGATGGCTCGTTCCGTCTGGAGAACATAACAACCGGGACGTACACCATCCACGCCCAGAAGGAGCATCTCTACTTTGAAACCGTCTCAATCAAAATCGCACCCAACACGCCTCAGCTGGCTGACATCATTGCCACAGGGTAAGGCGGGCGTGCGGGGCCTGGAAGGGCCGGTGCTTACGTTGGCGGCCAGCGGAGGACAAGACCGCCTTCGATCTGACCGTGCGTTTCTGCCAGGGGTCCACATCCCGTCTCAGACACCTGTGGAGAAACTCAGGCTGGCTTCTTTAGAAAGATCAGAGCTAAGTGTTGTAAACTGAAGGTGCTTAACTGTTAGCTGCTTCAAGAAAATCATCTTGCTTCAAAGTTAAAATGGGTTCAGGTTAGAAGCTCTGTTGCACCTGACTTCACATCTGTGAGGCCTGCCTTGGCTTCATTGGAAGGTAATGTAGCTGGTTGAGAACGTTTGCTGTAAGATGCTTTGGGTCGTTGTCACAGTTCTTCCCACTTCGTTGTACTTATTGTGAGTTGTGAGGGGATATCCCGTGGTTGAATTCCTATAGTTTTATCAAGTAATGACACTGTCTAGTGCAGAGAACCCCGGCCTTGGAGTCAGGGTTTGGGTCTTTCTCTTATCCGTTGTGTCACCTATAGAATGGGGAGGCTGCCATCTCTCCTTGGCAATAGGTGCTCACTAAACAGTAACTTGACGAGGTGGGGAGTGGTGAGCAGGGTCTGCGTGGAGAGAGGCCTCTCAGAGCAGCGCGGTGCAGATGGGGGCATAGCACTTGGTGTTGCTGGAGTGTAAAGTGCGGGGTGGATGAAGCGGGCAGATGTCAGAGGGCCTCCTCACTCCCCGTTGGCAGACGGGGATTTTCTCCACCAGGGAGAAAAGTCAAGGGGCCGGTGAACGGTGTGAGCACGGAGGTAACGTGCTTAGATTTCTGTCTTCAGTGAGACCCTGTGGTGCCACGGCTGGGGGGAAGGCCTCGAAGGGGACAGAAGAGGGTGCGGGAGGCCTGAGAGCAGAGTTGACGAGGGCCTGTCTTATGGGAAAGTCAGGGACAGATCGGGAAGATGTCTCGGGGTTCCCAGCCTGAGAGGCAGGATGGCTGTGGACGGGGAGAGGAGCCAGTCGGGGATGAGGCTTCAGTTTTGGCCGCGGAGGTCCATAGGCCCGCTAGGTGGCGCTCTCCACCAGGTGCTTGGATAGATTGTAAATCGGGAAGACTCGGCTGCAGGTGGCAGCCAGAACCTCGAATGTGTAAGAGCAGGTAGAAGTGGATCAGTGTACCGGAAATAGAATGTCAGCCTTCGAGGGGCGGCCTCAGGAGAACCTGGGGCAGGGGTTTAGGTGTGACCTCCCGACGGTCCCGGAGGTCCAGGAGCTGAGCCCTGAAGACATGCTTTATTGGCTTGGTCACCGAGGAGGTGACCGTTGTCTGTAGGCAGGAGGGGGGTCCGGGTCCGGGGTTCAGTGTTGAAAGGCAGGTGAGGAAGCAGAGCACCTGTGGAGCCTGCTGCCGTGTGTGTCGTGGTGGAGCCTCAGGAAGTGACTCCTGGGCTGCAGTTCTCCCTGCTTCCCTCATAAACAGTTCTGAGCAGCGACTCCAGGTGAGCCACCGTGATAAGTGCTGGGTGTGTACAGGGAACCAGGCTAACGTCACAAAGGCAGGGGTCTAGGAGACAGACTGAAGACGAGGAGTCAGTGACGGTAAGTTGGGGTGGCTGTGCAGGAAGAGCTCGGGGACTCCGAGGGGACTTCGTTTAGGTGGGGCGCTGTGGAAGCCGAGACCTTCGAGAGGACTGAAAGGTAGCCGAGTGGAGGGCTTGGCAGGCAGAGGGGACAGCGTGTGCCAGGGCCTGGAGGGGACAGGGGAGCTCTGGGGTCGGGGTGGGGACAGCCAGCGTGGCTGGGGGCCATGGTGAGGCTGGAGGGCCACGTGGCCTTGTGGCCCTCTTGTGGGGATGGGCCTCTTCCCAAGTGCAGTGGGAAACCCTTGACGAGTTTTCATCAAGGGAGCTAGCTGCGTGGATCAGGGCATTTTGGAAAGTTTTGTGGTTTTTTTTTCTCCCGACTGCTGTGTGGAGAGTGGATTGGAGGAAAGCCAGAGTATAAGTGGAGGGCGTAGATGGGAGGTGTGACAGTTGTCTGGAGGAGACGGTGACCGGTGGGACCCGGGACCCTGCTGGCGGGGGAGGGAGGAGGCGTAGGTGGATTTGATGAGTGATGTGGAGGCTTTGTGCATCAGAGCCCAGGTTTCCTATTTGAGCATCTGGGTAGATGGAGGAGGTGCCATTCATGGAGATGAGGAAACGTAATTTAATTTTATATTTATTTTCTTCTTTAAAGGAGAGTATTTGGGTCAAAGAAAGAGAAACAACATTTGTTGAGCATCATTGGAAAAATTCATCATTTTCCTTTTGGCCCGTTTGCCTTTTAATTCATTGATATTTCTTACTCTTTCTGTTTTTCCCTTTTAAAAAAATTATTTGCTAATTTATTTGAAAATCAAGCTCTGACTTCTGTCTAAATGGCAATGAGAATATACTTGTCTCACGATGCACCAAAATTACTGATTTCTCTTCATTAATGTATTAAATCCTGATGAAATAATTTATTGACACATCAATTTTTAAGAGCTTCAGTATAACAAAACACTGTCTTACTGGCTTTTTAGTTCTTTTTCTAAACTAAACCAATATATATTTGAGGTTTAAGGTAATTGGACGCGTATCTATAATTGAGAATACGAGCTAAAACTGATTGTATGGTTGAAATATTTAAAACTTAGGCAAAGAGGTTCAACCTGGAATGAATAAGGGGACTTCCCTCCCGACATGGACACAAATGAAGGCAATCTGGAAGGTCCTTGAGAATAATTCCATCAGTAGTCCCTTCCTATCCATTTTCTCTGATAGTACACAGTAGGGAACCAAAAGGCAAACCTTTGAATCTAAATCAGGGGCTGGCACACTTTGTCTGTCAAGGACCAGAGAATAAATATTTCAGACTTCACGGGCCGAGAAGGTCTCTGTGACGAAACCCGCTACAGACAGTCATAATGAACGGGCTTGGCTGTGTTCCAGGAAAACTTTATGTGTGGACACTGACGTCGTAGTAGCATGTCGTTTGCTATGTCATGAAATAACCTTTTGATTTTTTTTCCCCCCTTTAAAAGTGTGAAAACCGTCTTAGCTCACGGTCCCTCCCGAAACAGGTGGCTGAGTGTGACCTGGCCCGTGGGCTGTGGTGTCTTGCCCCTCACTGTCCAGCCTGAGCCCCCATGGCCGGGCTGGTCACATCCCTTTAGGGAGACGGCTGTGCTTTCCTTCGCTCCCGGACTTCACACACACAGCGTTCCACCGCCTTCTTTTTCCTTCTGCCGTTTTATCTTTGCAGCAGAGTGGGTGTGCCAGCATTTAGTGCGCCCCGTAATTATCCAACACTGAATCCAGCATTTTTTATTCTCCTTCTGTCAAAAGGCACAACTGATTTTTTATCTAAAGTGATTCTCTTCAAGATTAGAAAATATAACCTTTAGGCAGTTGAAGAAGCGATTGTGGCCTCCAGCTGTGGGACATTATTACACTTAAACACACCAACTGACTAAAAATGAAGATGGTCACTCCACGGACTCTGGGCTTCGCTGGTGTTTATTAGCGAGCGGATGTGCCTTTCATGTGCTTCTGGAGGTGCGCCTTGTAGCACTTTACACACTGCTCATTGCAGTCTCCAGTCTGAGCCATTACCTTAATAGGGCTTTTCACTTATAAGTTGCTTCTGTGGCTCCTAGCCCCTAAGGAGTTCAGTTTTAGCTCTGCATTTTTGTTTAACTTAATTACTTTTCCTTTTCAGATCTCTCAGATTGCTTTTATCTGTGCATTATATATAATCACAGGTGAGGAAGGCGTCTTTGATAACCCTGCCTTGTTTTATCCCCTGGGAAATACCACACTTTCATAGGCAGCTTACAGCTCTTGCTTTTAAGGACTAGTCCACATTCTCAGTTCGAGGCTGCTCCACCGTCAACGACCCAATTATCTGAAGCATTTTTATCATCCACAGATTGTTTGAAAATTGCTTCTGCAGTGGGGGATGGCCAGGTGTCACCCAGAACATACAAACAGCTGTGTCCCGGGCCCTCGCTCCGCCTTTTCCTTATGCAGAAAGAGGTCCACTCTTCTTTCTAAAGGTTGCTTTTAAGACTGGAGTTATTTGGGCTACATTCCTCTCTCTTCATTAAGATCATACTAGTCTTAGGGACGAGGGCTGAAAGAGGGATGCATAGTTTGGGTTGCTAAGCACCTTTCCTGTGATAATTGAGTTCTCATGCTGGAATGAATGGTCCCCTTGTTGCAGGTTCAGTGTCTGTGGCCAGATATCAATCATTCGCTTCCCCGACACTGTCAAGCAGATGAGTAAATACAAAGTTGTCCTGTCCTCTCAAGACAAGGACAAGTCTTTGGTCACCGTGGAGATGGATGCCCAGGGATCATTCTGTTTTAAAGCAAAACCAGGGACCTACAAAGTCCAGGTATGACGAGTTTTGTTCTACTTAAGATATTTGAAAAAACACCAATGATTTAAAAAGGGTTATCTTAAAATGGGCTTAGAGAAGGAGCATTTCCATTCCCAACTTCTTATTTTGAAATCTTTACATTCCTGCATGTCACAGTTAGTAGAGCAGACAGGCAGCTGGTTTGAAGGTGATGCAACAGGCCTTTCTCTTTTCCAGTCCTGATGTTTATCAGGGGTTAGTATCAGGCTGCCAGTCACGCCTCCACCTTCTCAGGCTTCTGGCTGCTGTTGAATATCCACGGGTCCCCAAAGGAGATCGCAGTGAACTCTTTATTAATGGCAGCTCAGTAACATCCACAGAGCATGGCTTCTGGACCCTGAGGCCAAACAGAGCTTCCCTTTTCCTGCCTTGCTGTCAATTGAAGATGCTGGGCAGGCACCACCTGATTTCTCCATCCAGGCAGGTGGAGAAGCAGGGGAGACCCTGGCTTGTAGTCTCACCGCCAGGGTGAAGGCCTGAGCACTGGTGGGGGCAGTGGGCAAGAGATGAGACGGAAGCGGAGGTCAGGCCACCGGCCCCGTGGGGTCTCAGGCTCTCACCCGTCAAGTCAGCTGCTCCCTGGGGAAGAGCAGGGGAGGGGGCTGGGAAGGGTCCTTCTAAGACTTTGCTCTCCTGTAGGGCCAGTGGGATCCCCCCCGCTAAGGAGATGGGGTGGGCGCACAGCCTTGCCCCTGCTTCCACGAACAGCACACTGTGTGGGTTGGCAGCTCCTTTACCAGCCAGCCAGCGTCTTGTGACGCTGGCCACACAGACAAGCCTTTAGAGGCCCTTTCAGAGGCATGATCAGGCACTTTTCCAGGGAAGGGCAATTCCAGAATGTGATCTCTACCAGGGATGAAGAAGGCGAGCACCACCTCCTCTCCCAGTCCCTCTTGTGAGAAAGGCACACAGAAATGAGGCAAGAAGAAATGGCCCAGTTCCACTGTTGGTCATCCACGTGGCATCCACAAGTTCACAGCTCGTGTCACGAGTGACCTCAAGCCAGGATCAGGTTCTGGGATTTAGTATGGTTTCCACCTGGGTGCACATGATCAGTGACAGCTTTGCGTGCCCTGATGAGCTTCTGTGTACACCCTGGCGCTGCTGAAGGCTAGTGTTATATGTCTGCTTAGAAATATGTTTTCTTCACACCGGCTGTATGCAGATTTGTTGTGATTATAAAACTAGGCCTAGGAATGAACCTTCATCCTACAGAATCCGTTGAGCCTTGGGCCCAGGTGGATGCTCTGGTGCCATGTCGGCCAGGGCGCAGCGGCCCTGATGCAGCCGCTGACCTTGTTCTGTGTGTCCCGCAGGTGATGGTTCCTGAGGTGGAGACCAGAGCGGGGCTGATGTTGAAGCCGCAGATGCTGCTTCTGGCTGTGACTGACAGGCCTGTGATGGACGTGGCCTTCGTGCAGTTTTTGGCATCGGTTTCAGGGAAAGTCTCTTGTTTGGGTAAGATGTCAATTGAAACCAAGAACAGATAGGTTCAAAGCAGTAAGTGGGGAGAGGTGGGATTTTGGTGAGCTTTTCCTCATTGGGCGGCATTGAAGGTAAGAGCAGAAACTGCTCCAGGGGAGTGGTGTCTGAGAGTTTTTGTCGTGTGCAGTTCTTTCTGAATAACTGCCACGATCACCATAACATTTCTCTTTGAGTAATGCTGCCTTGGCTTCCAGAAGAACATGTGGGTTTCTTTTTATTGCCCTCTGACTCTGAAAGGAAGATGGTAGTTGGGCCCAGGTTTCCATCCCAGCTCTGTCACTTACCACTGTGAGACTGTCAGCATGTACTTGCCCAGCCTCAGTTTTTCTTCTGTAAAATGGGAATACTACTGCTCTCGGGGGGTTTTAATGAGGCTTAAATGCGGTCATGTCAAGAGGCAGTGTAGCACAGTGGTTAAGATCATAGACTCTGGAACCAGACCACATGGGCTTGAACCTTCGCTGTGTGACCTGGGGTAAGTTACTTAACCTCTCTGTGCTTTGAGTCCCTCATCTGTAATGTGGAGATGTTAATAGTACCTACCTCACAGGGTAGTTGTGAGGATCAAATGAGTTACTGTATGTATAGCCGTTGGAAGTACCTGGAACACAGCAAGAGCCATATGAATCTTTGCCATTATTAGTAATACTATTATGATGATGATAAAGGGCCCAGTTCTATACCTGCTATGAAGTGGATTTTCAATAAAGTTTCATCACCTTTGTCTATTTTTCTCTGCCTCCTGTTGATGCTCCATAGATATTACTTCCCCCGATGCAGTAATTGCTGGGTGGCTTCATTGTTTGGTACCGATGACAAGCATCGGGGGAGACTTCCTAGGATCAAGTAGATGCACGTTAGCTTTGAAGGAACCTCCTGGCACTGTCCTTCAGGAGCTAACGGGTGGGAAGCAGCACACAGAGATTGAGGGTTCGAACGGGTGCTATGGTTCACAAGGCAGTCAAGTGAGGCCCCCACATCTTTTCTCTGCAGACACTTGCGGTGACCTGCTGGTGACCCTGCAGTCCCTGAGCCGCCAGGGCGAGAAGCGGAGCCTCCAGCTCTCCGGCAAGGTCAACTCGATGACTTTCACGTTTGACAATGTGCTGCCCGGAAAATACAAAAGTAAGAACCGCAGGCAGCACTTCCTGTCTTTCTAAACTTTCTAGAAACCTGCTCTCAAGTTGCATCCCAGCTGTACGGTTGCACGTGTTTAACTCTTCTTTGCCCCTTGACCTTGAATGTGCATTATTTAGCCTTGGGCAGTAATGCAGGAGTTGAGGCTTTATGAACTAACTGCCACCTCATCAGGATGACCCACACACTTCTTCTCATGCCATTTTATTTCTAAATGCCGGAAAAGAGTGTGAAATAATTACACGGACGTGTTCTACCACTTAGCACCTGTGTGAGCGAGGCAGCTTACTTGATCTCCCTGAGAGTCAGTTTCCCCTTCTGAATAGGAGTCATAGAACCTTTCTGCAGAATGTAGGACTCATGAAATCCAGTATGTGAAGCCCCTTGCACAGGGCCTGGGAAGCAGAAGGTGCTGGCGAATGTTGTTTCTCTTTTCTCCGCCTTGCTTGAGAAGCTCCCATTGCTTTGTATTTTTGCTGTGTCAGAGTTTAGCTGGGAGCTGCTGGCGGTGAATGGCTTATAAAGTAGGCTGATTTTTCTGGGGAATTATATTTTCTATTATGTCAGGTGTTGGCAGACTATGAGCTGAGGGCAACTGCCTGTTTTTATGAATAAAGTTTTATTGGAACACAGCCATGCCCACTTGTTTGTTTATCATCTGTGGCTGCGTGTGTGCTGCAGAGGCCGAGTTGAATAGTTGAGACCATGTGGCCCGCATAGGTGAAAATATTTACTCTCTGGCGCCTTACAGAAAAAGTTTGCCAGTCCCTGAATGTCTTACTTGTAGTCTGCTCTTAGGCCCAGTTGAATTTCTTTCTTGGTGATTTTAATGGCCATTGGTTTCAGTTTTTCTTTAGCAGTTACTTCTTCCCAGTGTGACTAGCTCTATGTGTATACTGACACACACACACACACACACACACACACACACATTTGTTGGTATGTATGTGTATAGAGGCTCACACATAGAATTCATTAGCACTGTTTTTCTGGGGGCATTCAGGGAGGCGGTGTGCTGTGTTCCCACGTGGGTGTGTGTTGTGTCCTTTGCAGTCAGCATCCTGCATGAAGATTGGTGCTGGAAGAACAAGAGTCTAGAGGTGGAGGTTCTGGAGGACGACGTGTCAGCGATTGAGTTCAGGCAGACGGGCTATATGCTGAGATGCTCCCTTTCTCACGCCATCACTCTGGTAAGTGGGGCTTCTGAGGATTCTCTTATGTGGAAGGACACTCGCCTTTTGGAGGGCTAGAAGAACTAGCATGCTAAGAGTATTATCAGCATAGATAGTCAAGCGGATTCCCTTTTCTGCCCCTCGACTCACCCACCTATTACGGAAAGCACCATGAGGAAGCATTTTAAGTCCCTTAGTGGAAAGATGCCTTTGTTTGGGAGATTTCCTTGTCCTGGCTCCACATTAAATTCTAACTTTGACTAGTGATTTGGGGAAGCTGTTGACGTAGTGCAAAGCACGTAGGCTTTGTAGCGTCAGGCAAGTTCATTTAGTGTTTGTGAGCCTCAGTGTTCGCCTCTAAAATTGAGATCATAATACTCACTCCCCAGGGGCATGGTAAGGTTTAAGTAAACGTCTTAACGTATTTGAAGTTTTCCTGGCCATACACTGCTGTTATTTATGAACAGGTGCAGCTGAGGACAGAGTTGGTTATTCTCTTGTAGTCTCTGCAGCTGGATTGGCAGTGTATGCAGTGGGTTTCAGGAAAGGGAGCACCCGTGTACACCTATGTAGACCCATTCATGAACTTTATATAATTTTTTGACTTCCAGCAATGGCACATGTCACTGTCAGGTCCCAGTGGAGCAACGGAGGCAAATGGCAATTAAGTGGCCGCTTATATTAGACACCAGAGGCAGTGAGACTGGTGTCTCCAACGCCAGTTGAATGCTCTAACCGCTTAACTACAAGTGCTCAACAAACAGCTTTGTTACGAGAGATGGGTTGATTAATATCCAGTTGAGAATATGTGATACACATTTAGGAGACCATTCCTTCCCTTAAACCCTCCAGTGGATTTCCATTTCCCTTAGACTGAGTTCCATCTTCCTTAACAACGGCCAGCCCTTCGCTAGCTCGTGCCTTACCCCTTACCCCTCTCTCCCTCGCTCAGTGGGCCGCGGCATACTGCCTGCCTCGGCCAGTTCCACACCAAGCTCGGTCCCTTCTCTGGGCCTTTGCACATACTCTTCTCTGCCTGGAATGACGTGTCTTCTGCACATCTGAGCGTATTTGCTTTTTCTCATCACTCAGGCTGCAGCCCCAATGTTACCTGCTCAGGAGGGGTCTGTTCTGAGGCCAAGCTGAACAGGCCTCTGCGGTGGTCCCTCTCTATCCTGCTCCCTGTTTATTTCTCTGTAAGCTCTGTTACTTCCTAGCTGAAATCCACTGACTTCTCTGTTGACTACCTGGGTTTTCTCTCTTCCCATATTAGAATGTCAGCCTCCCTGAAAACAAGAGCCACGGCAGCAACCAAAGCCCAGCCTTGAGTCTGCTGCATAGCAGGTGCTCAATAAATATTAGTTGATTGAATGAAAAAGATCAGGTTTTTGTTCGAAGTTTTGGAAGCTTTTTGATTTTCCTGTGGCACCCAGCTGCTCACATGATTAACGGGCAAAACAGATGACTGGTTCAGAAACAGAAATATTATTAATCATCGCTGTGTCTCCATCTCCCCTAGTAAGTCATTGTATTGGCTTTGGTCCCTTAGGAATTTTATCAGGATGGAAATGGACCTGAGAACGTGGGGATTTATAACCTCTCCAAAGGCGTCAACCGATTCTGCCTGTCCAAGCCCGGTGAGTCTGGAAGGATTGATGTGCTGCGAGTGAGAGAAATGGAAAGGCACCAGAGGGTGGTTTTAAAGGCGTTTTTCCCTATCTCGGTTCAGTTTGCATCAAGCGGTCAACTTTGGCCGTGGTTAGCTCCTCTGGAGGGAGCAGCGTTTTTACCCAAAGAAATAGAGGTGGGGGCTGGCACGTGTTCCCGGGCTCTTGGGTTGGAGTTGGGGCCAGACCGCTGGGCCCTTTTCACTTCTAAAAGCATTGCACCGTCAGCCCATGACCTCTCCTGATGAGTGATCTTTTTAAGATAAAGATTGGATCATCTCCCACCTTGCTTAAAGTCCTTCAGTGGCTTCTCTGTCTGTTAATGACTTTATTGAGATGCAATTTGCAGACCATAAAATTCACCCAATTAAAATGTGTTCAGTACAGTGATGTTTAGTAACTATACCTAGCTTCACAACCATCATTATAATCCAGTTCAGAACATTTGCATCACCCCAATAATATCCTTCCTGCATGTTTACATTTAATCTCTATTCCCAGCTCTAGGCAGCCACTAATTTATTTTCTGTCTCTATGGATTTGCCTTTTTTGGGCATTTCATATAATGAAATCATACAATACTGTTATTTTTTAGGCTTCTTTCACTTAGCATAATGTTTTGAAGTTCACCCAGGTTGTGGCAGGTATTAATAATTTGTTCCTTTTTATTGGTGAATAGTATTCCATTGCATGGATATATTACAGTTTGTGTATCCATTCACTAGTTGGTGGGTATTTGAACTGTTTCCAGCTTGGGGCTATTATGAATAATGCTGCTATGAACATTTGTGTACGAGTCTTTGTTTGGACAGTTGTTGGGTAGATACCTAGGAATGGAATTATATAATAAATTTATGTTTAATTTTTAAAGAAACTGCCAAACTGTTTTCTGAAAAGGCTGTATTTGCCATTTGGTATTCCTACCAGCCATGCCTGAGGGTTCATGTTTTTCCACATCTTTACCAATATTTGTTACTATCTTTTTGATTTTTAGCCGTCCTGGTGGGTGTAAAGTAGTATCTCATTGTGGTTTTATTTTGCATTTTCCTAATGAATAATTCAGTGACTTCTCTTGGTTCTCAAGATAAAGTACAGTAATCCCCACTCACCCATGGTTTCACTTTCCACAGTTTCAGATACCTGTGGTCAACTGTGGTCCAAAAATATTAAATGGGAAGTTCCAGAAATAAACCGTTCATAAGTTTTAAATTGCATGCCATTCTGAGTAGCGTGATGGAGTCTCTCACCATCCTGCTCCCATCCAGCCCGGAGATGTGAATCGTCCCTTTGTCTGGCACGTCCATGCTGTATACATTACCCACCCATTAGCGTTCATAAAAACATAACATGTAGAGGGTTTGGTACTATCTGTGGTTTCAGGCATCCACTGGGGGTCTTAGAACGTATACCCCACAGATAGGGGGTACTCTTGTACAAAACCCTTAATCAGACCTTGAGCTCCTGCATAATCTAGCTCTACCTGTCACACTCTGCTCCAGCCACTCTGTCCTGTGTTTTAATCAGGATGCCGTTGGCTGCAGGTAACAAAATCTATACGACAGCCCCCAACAAGTGGGGTTGATTTGGCTCGGTAGCAAAGTCTGGCAGCATCAGGCATGGGTTCAGCAGCTGGTAGATGTTAGGGTTGGTGTCTTCGTGATTCTTTTAGCTCTTTTCCTGGTATTTCTTGCCTTGTGTTTTCAAGGTGCCTACTGTTGCCCCAGAAAACTTACGTTTAAGGCAGGAAGATGAGGAGAGGGGCGGGCAAACATTTTCCATGCCGCTTCCTCCAGGAAACTTCATGTCTTACCGGCCAGAGCCGTGTCACAAGGCCACTTTTAGCTGCAAGGGAGCCTGGGAAGGTTGGATTTGCTGCCCGAGGCTGGGCGCATTTTCACCCTAAACGTAAGCAGGACGGACAGCTGTTAGGGAGACAGCCAGCAAGCCTGTGGTTCAGATGCTGTGCTCTACCTCAGTCCTTTCCCTGCCCCACCCCCTCTTCACCCAGCTCTGCCTGCCTGCCCATCCCTTCTTGGTTCCGATGTTACGCCCCAGGGAGACCGGCCCCACAGTGTCGTTGAGAGCTCCCTGCTGTGCTCGTGTCCACAGTGCCCAGTTCCTCCCCTACCCATACCCGTCACACCTGGTGTGCACGTGGCTGTCGAATGCTTTCTCTCTGTAGATGGCAAGCCCCACGAAGGCAGGGACCGTATCTGTCCCCACCGTGTACCAACACCTGGCACGATACCCGGCCCGAGTGTTGCCCTGTCAGTGTTTGTCAAATGAAAGAACAAACAAAGTGAATGAAGAAACCTAGTAATTTTTTTCTACTCATAACTGCATTGAGGCTTGATCAGTGTGACAGAAACAGCAGAGGTGATTTGAACTAATTTCATGTTTTGGTCGGTCATATGGCCAAAATGTTGGTTAAAGACCATTTGGGAGACTCCATTGTTACACTTTGCTCCTTCCTGAAACTATTCTTCTGGCAAATGACATCCTATGCCCCTCATCCGAGTGTACCCCACGTGAGCTCATGGCATGAAAGTGTTTTTGCAGTTGTTCCGCAATTTTCTGGGCCTTCCCCTGCCCCATGCCCCCTCTTAGGAATATTTATAGGAAGGAGTCCAGGCTGTAGCTGTCTTTTGGATCTTTAACAGAATCTGTTAAGTAGAAGATTCTCAGGCTGATTCGCAGTAGAAATGTACTTCCTGTTCCTCCTCGTGCACGTGTCTGTTAGCTTGGTCTGTGTAGACTAAAGTGCTGTGATTTGTTAAATTATGCAAAATGAAAATCCTTGCTTTGTGAGTGGGCCTTTACGTGGATCCGGTCATTGGTAAGAAGCTGTCGTAGGCAGCGGAAAAGGCATTTCTGATCCCGTGTCGCACATCCGTGATAGGTTGTGAGAGGCAACGCCTTTGGATTTCGGATGTTGGAATTGCTCAGCTTCATAGACGCTCTTCTCTGACAATTACTTTTGATTTCCTGGCTGCAGGCGTGTACAAGGTGACCCCTCGCTCCTGCCACCGGTTCGAGCAAGCGTTCTACACCTATGACACGTAAGCCAGGCGCCGACTGCTCCGGGGTGTCTGTGTGTCTCCTGTGGAGGAGAGTGAGCGTGACTCTCTTCTTCACTCATTGCTGAGAACACGGGAGTTTTTTGTATGTTTTCTGGAAGCCGTAAGGTTAGGCATGGAAAAGAATTTCTAGACAAGGATTTTAAGACAGTTGGGTAAATTACTGAGGAAATGAAGGTAAGCGCTCTTTCCCAAGAATTCTGTAAACCCAGGACGGAAGGCTGTGGTTTGGAAGTGGCTTAAATACAATGTTTGTTGAATCTTCCAGCCTCACTGCTGAGAATTTCTCAAGCTCAAGTCTACCATTTTTCTATTTTTACAAACGCTTGTGGGTTTCACAGGGAATTGGAGGTGTAAAGTTTTGGCCTGGAGAATCAGTTTACTCTTAAAGACACTTGTATGTATTTCAGGAGTTCTGAAGCGCTAAGAGCAGTGTCACATCGTATATTTCAGGGTCAGGAAGGTCGCCCATAAAGGATGTTGTTTGTGATCCTTTGAGAGCCATGAGGTGATGTGGTGTTTTCTTTCCACTTCTCTGATTTATAGGTCTTCACCCAGTATCTTGACGTTGACAGCCATTCGCCACCACGTTCTTGGAACTATCACCACTGACAAAATGATGGATGTCACCGTGACTATCAAGTACGGCTAGTGTTCCGTGTTGGGCTGAGCATGGGAGGGTGGTGGACCAGACCTTCTCTAATGGACGCTCTGAAAATTATTCTTGATTTGTTATCTCTAGGCGTAGTACAAACGGTCTTCTCTCTTATACTTCTGTGACATAGCTGTAAATTCACAACAGCCTGTTCCTTTCCTTTTATGACTCAGGAATTAACTGTGGATGAGGAAGAGTCTCCTGACAGCTCGTTTCAGCGTCTTAAATTTCTGTTTGAATTCATTACACTTCCCGTCTTTGCTAAGGAAAAACAAAAATCTCTGGTTTGTTCACTGTATTTCAAGTGTTTTAGCAAATTCAAAAAAAATTGCCTATTTTTCTTTAGACCCTTTCTCGAAGGCTTGGGAAATAGAGATGACACCTTATATGAGAAGGGTCATGAGAGAAAGTGTATGAAAGGCAGTCCCTCACTGAGGGTCAGGTTTGTGTGAATGTCACCTTTGAGAAGAATTTTTGCTGTGTGGTGGGTGCATCTGACACCCTAATTTTCTCAAGAAGGGAAAGAACTTTGACAATATGACCATCTTTGTCAAATAGAATGGAAATCTTGAGTAACTTTCTCCCAGCTTGCCTTATTTGAAGTTGCCTTTCCAGCCGTGTCTCCATCTTTCTGTCCACCCGTCTGTCCGTGAAGAAAATATGTATGGAGAATCCTGAGTGGTTAGGCACTGGGCGTAGGCGATAGCCCCTGCCCTCGTGGAACTTAGAGTCTCATGGGGGCAGCAGACAGTAGTCCAAGAGTCACATACAGAACTGTAAAGCTACAGCTGTCATAAGTGCTTTGACTTTGACCTTGTCAGGGTGTTGAGGTCCATGCAGGAGAGGTGGGCTTCTGGGGGCCAGCCACGTTAAGGGTCTTAGCTGTGTCCCGTGGACACTCTGACATATTTCAAGTAGAGGGATCACTTTCTTTTGGTTTCAAGAAGGTCCCCCTGGCTGCTGAGTGGAGAACAGATAGAAGAGGCACAAGAGTGGAAGTCGATCAAGGTGGGGGCAGAGGCTCTTGTAGGAGTCCAGGTGAGGGAGGATGGGGGCTTCAGCCAGTCGGATGGCGGTGGGGATGGAGAGAAGTGGACGGGTTGGGGAGTGGTCAGGGAGATGGAGTTGAAGGGACGCGGCAGCAGGCTGACCACGTGGGGTCGGGGAGGGAGGAGTGTCAGGGGCAGCCCGTGGTCTCTGACTGAATTGATGGGATACCTATTCACCAGGGTGACGCGGTTTCTAGGAGAAGGACTTGCTGCGTTTGTCTTGTGGGCCTGGCACTTTGCCTGGTGCTGGAGCAATGTCTTTTAGTATTTTCCTGCTTGGAAAGTATGAATTACTGGTATGACTAGAAAGTCATATTTTTACCAGTAGTGACTCCATGTTATGTTGTTTTCAGTCTTTATTAAGTTTATTTTTGTAACCTCAGAAGAGTTTTTGTTTGGTTTGGTTTTGCTGAAAATTATGTGAAATGCATCATCCAGCTGGACATGGCCGGGGGCGGGGTCCCTAATGGGGATCTTGTACTTCCCGGATCCAAAACCAGATTCCTGGTGGTCGCCCTCCACAGACCTCCTCTGTGGCCTTCCCTGTTTCAGAAATGGCAGCTCCGTCTTTCTCGTTGGTACTTGACTCTTCTTTCTCTTGCATCCCATACCCAACTGATCCATCTGCACATCCTCAACTGTACAATCCTCGGTATCCATGGGGTTTGGTTCCAGGACCCCCCATGGTTACCAAAATCCACAGATGCTCGAGTCCCTTATAAAATGGAGTTGTATTTGCATATAATCTATGCACATTCTCCTGTATACTTTAAATATACTTTAAGTCATCTCTAGATTACCTATAATATCCAACGCGATGTAAATGCAACGTAAATAGTTGTAAATACAATGTAAATGCTATGTAAATAGTTGCCAGCATGTGGCAAAATCAAGGTTTACTTTTTGGAACTTTCTGGAATATCTTTTCCCCTAAATATTTTCCATCTGCGGTTGGTTGAATCCTCGGATGCGGAATCTGCGGAAATGGAGGGCCAACTGTATATCCGTCACCCAGTCCTTTCTTAGCACCTGGCCTCTATACTTCGGTTCCACCCACCCTTGTCTCTTGCTGGGATCGTTGCCGCAGCTTCCTGTCTGGCTTCCGAGTTTTGGCTGTTGCTTTGTAACAGTGTGTTGTTCATGGGGAAGTCCAAGTGATCTTTAAAAGTGGAGACCCTGTCATTCCTGTTTAAAACTCCATCCCCCCAGGGTCCACACCAAGGTTTTCCAAGCCCTAGTCTGACACCTGATCTGGCTCTACCTGATCTGGCTCTGCCTGGGGCCATCTGCCCAGGCCTCCCTGATCTCCTCCTTGCTGTCCCTTGAGCATGGCAGGGAGCTGCCTCCAAGGCTCCGAGAGACTTTGCCCTTGACACCTCCTTGCCTGAGGCCTTCTCACCCAGAGCCGAGTGGTTTGCCCTCTGCCGCCCTTCCTTCAGGTGGGCGTGGTGTCACCTTATCAGAAGGGACTTGGCTGAGCCCCTAATTAAAAGTAGCGCCCCGCCCCTCGCCTCCCACCAGCTCTTTTATCTTTCCACGCTGCTTTCTTTTTCTTTATTGTACTTATCACCTGACGACATTTTTCTGTTGATTGTCTACCTCTTCCCGCTAGAATGTGGATTCCACGAGGTTGGGGAATGGTGTCTGTCCTGTGTACAGTCTCCCCAGTGCCTGGATCTCTTGCAGAGTATGTTCTCAATAAAGGTTCAAAGAGAGACGGAAGATGGTGGTGTGGAAAGGACTCCATGTCCTACGGGAAATCTGATAAGTTTCCTTCAAGTCATAAAGTCAGTGGTATTTCATCCCAGCCCAGATCTATCAGATACGTCCCCCGTGGCAAAGAAGTTCAGTTTTTTGTTTTTAAAAAGCTATTAGTTTATTCAAAACAGGAGAAGAATGTGTTGGTGGCTTTATGAGGTGCTTGGGTTTGTTTACTGCTGGATCTCTGCTTGCAGAAATGTCCGATTCCCACTGACTACGGGGATACGTGACTTCGTCTTCTGGACTGCTCCTTCCTTTCTTCCAGATCTTCCATCGACAGTGAACCCGCCCTGGTCCTCGGCCCTCTGAGGTCCACGCAGGAGCTGCGGAGGGAGCAGCAGCTGGCCGAGATCGAGAGCCGCAGGCAGGAGAGGGAGAAGACCGGTGGAGAGGAGGGGGTTGAGGGAAGGACCAAGCCCCCTGTGCAGGAGATGGTGGATGAGTTACAGGGCCCCTTCTCCTACGACTTCTCCTACTGGGCACGGTAAGCGTTCTCCGGCTTTCCCTGCAGGGTCCTCTGTTCTGATGGCCTTCCTCATGGGGGGACAGACCAGCCACATTGAAGTATCTTAACTTATTTTAGGTCTGGAGAGAAAATCACGGTCACACCCTCGTCTAAAGAGCTGCTCTTTTATCCTCCTTCCATGGAAGCCACCGTCAGTGGAGGTAAATGTCAGCTCAGCGAGCCAGTGACACACCTTTGCAAGTGTTTCTTTCCCTGCAATTAAAATTTTATTCTGTGCTGCTGTTATAGTGAAACCATCTTTGTAAGGCACCTTCAATCCCCTTTGGCACATAGATCTTACTACTTGATGAGTGAGTGAATGAACGAAAGGTCTAAATCAGTAAACGTAACTTTCACTATTAGAATTGGGGGATCTTTCTGGAAAAGGACTCAGTTTTCCTTGATGTTATCAGGTTGACACCAGAAGGGAGATAAAATGCAAAAGCATCAGTTGTTGAAATGTCTGAAATGTCATCGTGTGTCTGAACTGTTTGTGATGTTTATGTTTTTTGGTCGGGGTTATGGGAGGGTCTTTTGGGGACTGGATAACCAGACGTGATTGCTGGTGGAATATTTAGGCGACCAGTAGCTTTTCCCAGCATCGTGGATTCAATAAACCCTGGACGTTTCTGTGTTTGGAAGGAGAGTATTGAAGGGTGTGGCTGTCCAGCAGGCAGCCTGTCCGGGGCAGCCTTCCATACCGGTCCTCTGAGGTCCAGCCGCACAGGCTCTGACCTGCAGTAACGTCTTGTCTCCTCACCTGTGGCCTGTGAGAGCCAAGGGAGAGGAGCAGGGGAAAGCCAGCTTTGCTGGCTGTACCTGCTAACATTCCTGGCAGTTGAACAAGGCCATTCATCAATGGTGAGAGGCTTGGGCCACTTGCAGTCACTGAGGATTCTGGTACAGTCAGCAGCCTCATTGGAGCTGGCTTCCAATATCTCAGTTTTAGGCCCTTCTTTAATGGGAAGCCCCAACCTAGTCTTCTGTTTATCTCTTCCCTTTTTAGAAAGCTGCCCAGGGAAGTTGATTGAGATCCAAGGGAAAGCAGGCTTATTTCTGGAAGGCCAGATCCACCCAGAGTTGGAAGGAGTGGAGATTGTCATCAGTGAAAAGGGGGCGAGTTCACCCCTGATCACAGTCTTTACTGACGACAGAGGGGCCTATAGGTAAGGCCGTGACTGAGAAGCATTTGCTTGGGATCAGTCGGGAAGCCTAGAAAGAAACTGGGGAGCCAGGTTTCCTTGGGGCAGGTGATGCTTCTTCCAGGATTTGAAGCAAAGCCATCTCCAGTGTTTCTTTTTTATTCAGTGTTGGGCCACTGCACAGTGACCTGGAGTATACCGTGTCCTCGCAGAAGGAGGGCTACGTTTTGACTGCGGTGGAAGGAACCATAGGAGACTTTAAGGCTTATGCCTTGGCAGGCGTGAGCTTTGAGGTAACACTGTGTGCTTTTAAAAAGCAGCTTTATGGGGTATAATAGACATACAATAAGCTGCACATAAAGTGTATAATTTGACAGTTTTGACATATGATGACCCCCATGAAAACACTACCACAATCAAAATGGTGGCCACATCTGTCACCCTCCAAAATTTCCTCATACCCTTGGCAACCCATCTCTCCTGCCCGTCCCCACTGCTCTGATCTGCCTTCTTTCACTATGGATCATTTCGCATTTCCTAGAGTTTTATATAAATGGAATCATTCAGGATGTACTTTTTTTTGGTCTGGCTTCTTTCACTTGTAATTAGGAGATCTGTTGACTTTAGCTTGTGTGCATACCTTTTGGGAAGTATTTTAAGCTTTCGTCCTTGACTCTGTTCTCTGTCGAAGGATGCAGAATGTCTTTCTCTCTTGCCTCAGTCCTTCTTGGGAAGAAGCATGCTGTGTAATGGACAGAGTGAGTCTGGAGATCCTTGAGGCTGAATATTTTCAACATAGAGGCCAAATAAATTAAAATTCTATATTGCAGAATGCATTTTAAACCAAACTGAAAGATAGTCAAACTGGGAAGAAATATCTGTACCATAAATAACATTCCCTGTTTATCAGGGACTCCTAAAATCTATAAGAAAAAGACAACCCAACATGGGACTCCCCTGGTGGCGCAGTGGGTTCAGAATCTGCCTGCCAATGCAGGGGACACGGGTTCGAGCCCTGGTCCAGGAAAATCCCACATGCCACAGAGCAACTAAGCCCCGTGCTCCACAACTACTGAGCCTGCGTTCTAGAGCCCGTGTGCCACAGCTAATGAACCCTGTGTGCCTAGAGCCTGTGCTCTTCAACAAGAGAAAGCCCGTGCTCGCCGCAACTAGAGAAAGCCCGTGCGTAGAAACAAAGACCCAGGCCAAAAATAAATAAATAAATAAATAAATAAATAAATAAATAAATTTTTTAAAAAAAGACAACCCAACAGAGAAAAGATGAACAAAGGATATGAAAGGCAGTTCACAGAAGTCATCCAAGTCACTCATAAACATACAGGAAACACTCGACTTCGGTAGTCACTGGGGAAATGCAAAGGAAGTTACCATCGAAACACTGGGTTTGGGGTGAGATTTGCAATAATCAAGACAATATCCATCTTCTTGGCGAGCACGCATTTTCCCACACATAGGTAGTTTGTTGGAGCTGGAAATGGTTACAGCCACCATGGAGGGAAGTTTGGGTTTTTTTTCCTGAATTTCGAGTGCACACATCCAACAATTCTACTTCTAGGAATTGACTGTTCAGAAAAAGAAAAACTTAAACAACTTAAGTGCACAAATATACACACGCTCGGGGACATTCAGATCGTCTCTCCTTTTCCATCACAAAACTCGATGGCTAGCCTGTGTGCCGTTGTTGGCTGACCTCTGCTTTAGAACGATATGCAGCTGTTCCGAAGCAGTGAGGCTGATCAGTGGGGACTGGTGGACGAGGGCAGCCGGGAAAGTGGCTGAGGGCAGAGAAAGCAACTTGCAGTTACAGAACCATACAGTTTAGGGGGCCTCCCCCAGCCCCACCAGATCACTTATGAAGTCCGTCAACAGCAGCCATAATGCTGATAAGATTTGTGTGGGCACAGAGAGTTCTGGAAGGCTGCACACCAAACTATTAACATTGGTTACCCTGGGGATGAAGAGGAGACCTTTTGTCTCCCCCAGTGAATAACGGTAAAAGAAAAACAACCCATTAAGGATTACCTCTTGACTTGTTCATGGTTAATATGAGTTAACCTTGCTCTGGGGTTCCTTTTTCCACCCCCAGATAAAAGCTGAAGACGACCAGCCCCTCCCTGGGGTCCTCTTATCCCTCAGCGGTGGTGTGTTTCGTTCCAACCTCTTGACTCAGGATAACGGCATTCTGACCTTCTCAAACCTGGTAAGGTGTCTGGTAGTTTACTGCCTGCCCGACTCCCCCATGAGAGTGCCGGGACACGGCGGCCGTGACTTGTGCGTTGCTTGACAACGTGAGAACAGAAAACCAGCCTGGAGTGTTTTACGTTTCTTCGGGGACCAGACGTAATTAGAGGATTGCTCTCACTAGAACTTAATGCTGCTGATTCATGTTCCCTTCTGCACCGACTTCTTGTTTTCTGGTCACCCCCTTGTCACTGAGACAGTGTAATTAATTACCCCGGCCACAGCGGCTCCTGTCTTAGGCATCCCTTTGTTTTACCACAGGATCGTGCTGTTTATAATGCTGAGTCTTGTTTGGGGGGTGAGCTTGTGTTTCTTTTGCAAAGCACACTCCCCATGGTGGGAGGATAGCACCCACTTTTCACTGGGGATGTAGAATGAGGCCCTGAGTGGTGGGCACTCAGGAGTGCACGTCAGTTGGCCATCTTGTCAGTCAATTGACGAATAAAGTGACTGTTACAGGGATGTCTCAAACGGTCAGTGAGGTGTATCCGAAAGATCACATGCTGTGCAGTGATGCGCACCCAGCTTCAAATCTTCCATCTGCTACTTACTTGCTGGGTCATCTCAGGCAAGGTACTTGACCTCTCTGAGCCTCAGTTGCTTCCTTCATAAAATTCACGTATGATTTCTACCCCACAGCGTTCTTATAGGCGCACCATGATGACAGCTGCTGTTAGAATTGTAATGGCTGTCACTGTAATGATTTATTGTAGAGTTAGAGTTACCATTTCTGGGTGTCTAGGAAGCCATGGAGCGCTTGGGCCTAATTCTGGTCCATCATGACTTCAGCTGCCCCCTTTGGAGCCATACCTAGATTTGCAGCAGAGGCTCAGTTTGTGGTTGTCTCTCGGCAGAGCCCCGGCCAGTATTACTTCAAGCCCATGATGAAAGAATTCCGGTTTGAGCCATCCTCGCAGATGATTGAGGTGCAGGAGGGGCAGAACTTGAAGATCACCATCACCGGCTACCGCACGGCCTACAGGTAGGCAGCCCCGCCTGCACCCCTCTCTCCCAAGCCCGGGCTATGGGATCACACTCATGCTTCTGTTTTCTAGAAACTCATCCCAGTCTTCATACTGATTTTATTTGGAAGACAAGGGACATAAGATACGAGGTCCACAGGCTCCTGACTGCTGCCGTTTTCTTCTAATATGTCCAACAAGTGTCCCCTTTTTTTTTCTTAATTTTAATTTTGGCCATGCCAGGCAGCTTGCAGGATCTCAGTTCCCTGACTAGGGATCGAGCCCGGGCCACAGCAGTGACAGTGCTGAATCCTAACAACGAGGCCAACAGGGAACTCCCTTCAAACGAATGATTCAGTCACAAAGTTCCTATTTTGAAATTGGCCTGAGAGACCCTGTTTAGTTCCTAAAAATTTTCATTTTTTTAAAAAGTTTGAAACTTGAGTTACATTTTGAAAAGGAGGAAGTGCATTCACTTGAGTGAAACTTGGAAATGCTGGAAAGAGTCTGTACGATGTGAAGTTTCCCTCCTATCCTGGTCTCCGAGCTACCTGGGTTTTCCAGTGTTTCTGAATACTTTCAGAGATGGTTTATACAAATGTTAGTAAATATATTTATACACATTTACAAAAGCACTCGAGGCAAAGATCGATTAATCAGAAGGAGTGGGTTTAGAAAAACGGACCATTTTCAATCGAATAGAAAAATAGAATGAAAGGGGAAGTGACTTATTTTCATTTTATTGGATGCTTCATTATTTAAATTAAAGCTTAACAAAAAAATACAATAAAGTGGAATAAAATAAAGCTTAGCCTTTTTTAATTACAATTTTCTGGAGCATCCCTTAGAATGTACAAGAAGAGAAATTGATGACAGCCTGCTGGCTGGCCTGAGCCCTCTGGCACGAAGGCTCGATTTGCAGGTGCCACAGCTAGAACTGAGTTGTCTGGGTCATTTGGGGCACAGTTCTCCACTGAGCTATTTTGCACTGTAAATTGTTAGTAAATGCAGGACACTTTCCCTGAAATCTTTTGTGTGCTTCAGAAAACCCCAAGAATGTCATGTTCTGTTTCTTCTCTCATCCCTCTAGTTGCTATGGTACAGTTTCTTCCTTAAACGGAGAACCAGAACAGGGCGTTGCTGTGGAAGCAGTGGGCCAGAACGACTGCAGTATTTATGGAGAAGACACCGTGACGGACGAAGAAGGGAAGTTCAGGTTACGTGGATTGCTGGTGAGCCTTTGGACGTGTTTCATTAGTGGATTTTTTCATACCGGGTTCAGCGGTGCCTTGTGGTGCCCCCAAGACTGCTAGGAATGGGGTCAAGAGCGTGGCCAGGGCAGCGTAGGGTTCTGGAACTCTTCCCAATCCCTACTTGTAGCTGACATACTTACCTTTTATGTAGCTGATGTACTGGGTTGGGGGTTTTGTAGCGAAATAAAGGTGGAAAACCATGGGTTTGCTGCACCTTTTGCCTAGCATGGGTAGCGTGGCTCAGGCCAGGGCTCTCAAACCAGATGCCTGTGGCGCCAGAAGACAAGTGTGAAAGGCTGGAGGATGCTGGGTGCCTGGTAGGGAGCGGTGCGGACTGCGGGGCCCTGGAGAGGGCCTGGCCCACGAGAAGGGGGCAGCTGCCACTCAGCTCCAGCTCTACACAGCCGTGTGGGAAGACAGACTCAAGGTCGCCAGATCGTTTTGAGTTTGTAAAAATGTGACAACTTCTGATTTTTCGATGTTAACAACCAGTTAAAAAAAAAAAACCCACAACTTTGTACAGGCCAAATAACCGACTTGTTTGTCCTTTTGGCTGCTCAATTGCCACATTTGGTTCAGAATTTATGGTGCCTTTTTCCTCACTTTTACTTGCACATCCATACGTGCATTTGCTTGTTCAGCAGACACTAAGTAGGAGTCACCGAACAAGAATGTGGGTTGGTGGCACCTGCTGGACAGGGCCACTTGGATCCAGCCAGGGTTCGGTCCTCAGCCTTTCAGATTCACAAACCGGATGTTCTTAGTTGACCCCAGGGATAGTCGTACACATCTTGGCAACTGACTGATGTTTGCCTGAATCGCGTGAGCTGAGATGCAAATCCGTTTGCCAGTTTACTTAGGTATGTTGAGGCGATGCTGTCCTTTCCCAAAGGTAAGAACATCCATGTCCATTGTCCGCCCATCCCCACTCGCAGTTATGGGGAAGTCAGGTCAGGAGGTTGCTTGGTGGGTGAGGAGGGTTCAGAAAGCTGAAGGTGGAAGGTGGGCTTGGGGAGGACTGGGGAGCGTACGTTCTGACGGCCCAGCCGGATGCGCACCCGCAGGTGGGCTCCCTGTGCTCTCTGCCCACTGCTCCCCGTCTTCAGTATCTTCTCTTCGGACTCGGCGAGACAATGGCGCTCTCGTTCCCGCAGGAGTCTAGATGGCCTGACTGCGACGCTCCCTTCTCGCTCTCCTCTGCCCTTGGAGAGGCCCACCCTTTGTGGAGCGGGCTGCCACCGGGACACTGCTCCCTGCTCTCCCCCAGGCCTGCTTTCCTTCCTCGTAGCAGTGGTTCCAGAGAGCACAGAGTGGTGGTGGCAGCATGGACGTCCCCCACCCACGGGCCGGCTGTAGCCAGGGCCCCGGGAGGGTTGACGGCTCCTTAGAGCCAGCTTCTCTGTCTCCTGCGTTCAGTGCAGGCCCAGCCTTTGAAATTTTGTCCTTCGTGGGCTGCGTTCATGCCTTTCTCCCTGGTGTGAATCCTGCCTCCGTTGTTTCTTAGCTGTGTAAGTTTAGGCAAGTGTCTCATGCTTTTTATGTGTTTCCTCCTCTGTAAAGTGAGGATGAGAATAATGTCTACCTTCCAGGATGGCTGTGAGTATTAAGTGAGTTAATACACGTAAAACACATGGAGCAATGCGTGACACACTGACTCCATAAGTGGGTAAAAGCAAGAACAGACAGCACCTTCCCTGGAGGTGGTTCTCACCAGAACTGCCAGCTTAGGTGTTTGTTTGCAGCTTTTCTTGGTCTAAGTTAGCAGCAAGAGGAGGGCCTGGCAGGCGCCTGTGCACTTCAGTCTGCCTTCCCCTGGCCAGGTCTGGGGGGACTCGGTGTTCGGTGTTCCAGGCTCACCTCCCTCTTACGGTTGTAGGAATGCAGGTTCTGCATCACCGTGTTGGTTCTTCTGAGGGTCTTACTGGCCTAGACATGTTTCTCTAAACTCACCAGCTTAACACATTTTTTTTAAACACATTTTATTTAATTAAACCGAATACAGTTTTTTTCTCCACGACAGTAGATTTCCGTTTTAAATGATGCTGCCCCACACCCTCCTCGTAATAGGTGTTAATCATTAGCGCTTTCGGTGTTGTTTAGAGTCGCCCCCTTGTGGCAGCCCACGCCTTTTTCACGTGCCAGGCCTCAGATTCTGGAGGAACAGCCTAAGGCTAGACGTTTCCCATCAAGGGTTTAGATTTGAGTTTGCCAGTCTCCCAGAGGACGCCAGGCTGGAGAGCCCTTGTTGAAGATTTCCTAAGGATTTCAACCCCCATTAGAATTCATTTCCCCAGTTGATCTTTCCGGGCCGTGTACTTGTCAAGGCATCTTGGGTGAGAAGCTGCATCCCTAGATGTTGCTGCCAGAGGCTGAAGGTGAATCCCAGAGTCAGCCGGCCAGGAGTGAGGAGTCGCGCTGGGTAGGATGGGAGCAGCTGCCCGATGGGCTCCTGCCTGGCTGGGCCAGGGCGTGAGGGGAGAGTGCCCGTTCTTCCCATCTTCAGCAGTGCCCGTCCCTTCTTTTCTTTACAAATGCTGTGCATGTCTTTCCTTTCTGAGGTGCAGGTAGATATTTTGAATCAAACCCAATGCTGCTATTCCTCACTGAGCTATAAAGTGAATTAATACAATCACTATTGGTGATCATAAATTTGATTGTTCTTGTTTTTTTAATAATAGCTTGATTGTCTCTGTAAAGGTACCGTGTGCTCATTATAAAATAGTTCAAGCAACATATCAAAAAGGATGAAATTTTGAAAGGGAAAAAAAAAAATCACCCTTAAGCTACCACCTGGAAGGGTTAATGTAGAGCGAATGCCGTTTCGGACACTGCTCTGCCCGCACACAGAGAAGAAGGTCACAGGGCACACGATTTTAGGAGACCAGGGCCGTGTTTTCCTCGCTAACGTATAGACCAACGGTTACGATCTCAGGGTTGTCCCCTCTTGGATGCACACGGTCAACTTTGAACTTGGCCCTGGCTCTAGATCCTAATGTGTCATCGGGTCCAGTGTGCAGTTGATGATCAGCAATTGGTTGTTTTAAAAGTTTTTCAAACCCCGCTAGTGTAAGTGATCCGTCATCCTTTGCAGAAAGATGCAGATCTTTTCGTTTAGTAAGTGTGTAAGAAAAAAAACAGTTAAGAAGTTGACAAACAGTGGGTTCTTTTATACTCTTAAAGCCTTGCATAAAGCTGAATTTTTTCCGATTTGCAGCCTTCCGAGAAGGCTCATATCTTGAACTCACATCTTTCTTTATTAGCGTTGCAACTAGCCCATACAGCAATGTAAGAAAGAAACAAAAAAACTTCATTTCTTCAAGGCAGCTTACTTCCCTATATTGGAAAATTGTCATAATGTGCTGGCTTTCTTAGAACAAATTACTGCTATCTGCCAAAAAATTATCTAAGTAAATAATATACATCCTTCCTGTGTGCAGTGTCAACAAAAAAAGTTTTTTTAAAAAAGTGTGGTTTTGTTTTGTTTGTTTGTTTTGGTAAACATCATATATGCCTATACATTTGAGGAACAGAATAAAATGTATAAAGAAGAAATTTGTTTTAAAAAAGGAAAAACCTCAAATCCCACCTCCCAGAAATAATACCCCTTTGGGAATGTCATTCCAGATACCATTCAGTGCACATACACAGCTAGAGGGGCGGGCTGGGCAGCAAGGAAAGAATAATTTTATCAGAATAAGCATATCATGCTTGCAGTTTGGGAATCAGAAACCACATTTAATTTCCCTTGGGTAGGAGAAGCTGAATGGGGTTTGAAGGAATTGTAGAACTTCAGGAAAATGTTTCTGCATCAGGGTGCTTTTTCAAGGAACTCTTGAGAAGGTTAACAGGCCACATCCTAGGAACTGAGGTGGAACAGGAAGGCGCCTGTCTGATGGGGGCCTGCAGGCAGAGCAGGCTCAGATCAGGTCTCGTGACAAGCCCCTTTCCAAAGAAGTGACTCCTGCGTTTGTTTGCAGCCGGGATGTGTATACCACGTTCAGCTCAAGGCAGAAGGCAACGACCACATTGAACGGGCCCTGCCTCACCACCGGGTCATCGCGGTATGACATGAAATTCTTCAGTGGAATCGTGGCATGATTGCTTCCCTGCTCAAAAATCCTTCAGCACTCCTCTGGCTGTCTGCCTTTCATCTGTTTCGGCCGGGGCGGGGTGCGGGGGGTGCTTTAAATCCTAATTAAGGGCCCTCTTGGAATAGTGTCATTTTCACAAGCAGCATTTTCTTGGGCTTTTAATAAACAGCATCTCTGTCGTGCATCCAGAGAAGCAATCTGAGCTGTTGTTTCCCCACTTCCCCTGCAAGTTCCGATCATTATTCTGCAAGTTAAGGATCTTAAGGGCTAAGTAGCATTTCAAATCAAGGGAGGGTAATAAAGAGAACATGGGCTTAATTGGTGACGGGGCTGCCCACTTTTCTTACATTTAGATGACCTTGTTTTCCCACCAAGGAGAGCCTCTTGATCTTTAAGATCACGACTTAGCTAATTGATCCCTAAAGAGGCAGCCCTCCAGGTCACAGGAAGTGGCCTTGGAATCATTTGCAGTGAGGTTTTCTTCCATGGAATAAGTCTTGTTCGCTAGAGTAGAGGGCTTGGGTGGACGAGAGGGCCTTCCTCTTGCTGGCTTTATTAGGTGGCATTAGGCATAAAGATTATGAGGGGTTAGGAGGCCGGTGGGCCATTTAGGACTTTTTGGCCTAGAAAGTGAGTTTTCTTGATGTCTTTATGGCATCTGGCATTTTAAATGGTTGTGATGGCTGTGTCTTATAATTTTGTATTTCCCTGCCATGGGGACTCAGACCAGGATCACAGGCAGTCATGTGGACTATGGTCCCACATATGAAAAGGTCACAAACGGGGGCACACGCCCACCCAGAGCGGGCAGCTGGAGCTTGGCTCCTGCCAATCCCTGCCAGGCAAGAACATCTTCCCCTTTTTTCAAAAGAAGCTGGGAAATCTGGCTTTTTTAAATATGAAATTTCTTTTTTTGAATGTTGACAAGTCATTAAAAGTTAGAGAAAAAAAAAAACTGTGCTTGTCAAACAAAATGTGCCCATGGGCCAGGTGTCGCCCATCTCCTGTCAGTTTGGGACCATAGACTCAGGCTGCTGGAACGGCAAGCTTTGCTCCCTGAATACAAAGTGAAGTCAGCTAGGAAATAGCTCCTAGGAGATCCCCCGGCTGGAGGAGAAGTCCCCCTTCCAGCGTCCTCAACCCCAGTCTTCCTTCTCTCTTCCCAGGTTGGGAATAACGACATCGATGATGTGAACATCATAGTTTTCCGGCAGATAAATCAGTTTGACTTGAGTGGAAATGTGATCACTTCATCCGAGTATCTTCCTACATTATGGGTAAGGCCAGATTTTTAAGGTTCAAGTGCTCTGTTCTTTCCGGCCTCAAGATGAGAGGGAGCAGGATATCCGGGCCTGTCTAGCGCTTGCTTTAGCTGAGGGTTGAGGTTGAGATTTAAGAATCTTCAATCCCAGCATGCCTCTGGGGGAATGATTCCTGATTGCTGGAGAGAAACGTGGTCCAGTTTCAGATCACTGTTTTGCCAGCCGTGTGTGTCTTTGGAAGCATCACAGTGGAAACCTAATGAACGGGTAATGCAATCTGGAATCTATAACGGAAAGGTGGTTCTAAGGCAAAGCACCTCATCACCTTCTAGATTCTGTGCAGGGTTGGGGTGATGGGCAGTGGACCTGGAGTCAGACAGTCCGGGCTGGCTCCTGTCCCACAGTTACTCACCTGGCTGCCGCGGGCACCCCCTCGTTCCCGTGGGCCTCTGTCCCCTGCTCTGTGAGACCACGGAGTTGGACTCGGTGGCCTCTTAAGGCCTGCTAGAGCTTTAAAGAACCCGCATGTCTGCAGTTAATGAAGAAGTGTCTGTACAGTGCTCTGTGATGCCTGGAAGGATGTTAATGAATCGCCATGGGGATGTATTTTTCAGAAGCACACGTGATATATACAGTGAAGCATTTGACTTGAGTGAGAACATGTGCTTAAGTTAACTCACCTCAGCTGGCCTTCAGGGGCTGCGGGCATGTTGCCTATGGGCCTGGTGGGTGATGCCCGAGTGTGAAGAGGGCTGGGCAGGGATGGGGAAACTGGAGGGAGGGGATGGCGCCAGGTCTGTACCTCCTGTGTCTCACGTCCCATTGCAGATGGTAGCGGGAACAGGCAGCGAACCTGGGCTGGAGAGAAAGAAAGGCCACCAACAAAGCACTGAACTGCTTCTGGAAGCAGCCAGAGAACCAAACGCAAAATGGGAATGCGTTTCAAGTTTAAGGAATACCTGTGGGGTTGATGTTACAGCATGTGGGAGGCCACGCCAGGTGGGCGAGGCCGGCAGTGAGGAGGGCTGGGTCCCAGGCTCTACCAGGCGATAACCGTGCGACCTTAGGTGACGCAGACTCTCTGAGTCTCCATGGGGATGACTACCATGCCTGTTTAATAGCCAGGATTGGTGACGATGTATGTGAAGTGCCTGTAGCAGGCCTGGCATGTTATAGACACGTTAGAAGCTATTCTCTTGAATAGTATCACTACACTATTTTGAGTGTTAATGTAAGTTATCAGAATCTATTTTAAAATCTTAACGTTTCGACACGTGTCACGTCACTGGCATCTCAGATGCGTTAAGAATGCCCTGTTGGGGGTGGACGGTTGCTCTTCCAAAGGTCCATGTTTCCAGAGATCCTCTCCCCACAAGAGATAAGCTGACCCAAGGGTGTCTAAAATGCAATGTTCGTCGTGTTTTCAGTTTCAAAAGCACGCCCTCTGTGTCTCTGCTCTCCAGGTAAAGCTTTACAAAAGTGACAACCTGGACAACCCGATCCAGACGGTCTCCCTGGGCCAGTCCCTCTTCTTCCACTTCCCGCCCCTGCTCAGAGACGGCCAGGTGATGCCCGCTCCACTCTGCTTTCCATCTTTGTCATAGTGGTTGCACTTTTCAGCTAAGGAAACACAGTTCTCCCATTTTCCCCCCTCATACCACCTTGCTGGCACAGTTGATGTCGTGCTTTCTGAATCAGAGGAGGTGGGGCTCTCTAAGGATTATTTTTTTGGAATTAGCTCTTTTTCTGTTTACAAAAATAATACGCATTCATGGCAGGAGATTGGGGAGGGTGGTGGAAATCAGACATAATCCCGTCATCCAGAGGTAACCACTGTTAATGTGCTGATAGGTTTCCTTTTGGTCTTTTTTTGATTCATGTGCACATGTGTGTATAAATATAAATACACATATATATTTATTTTGATAATGCAAAGCTGGGACTGTTTTGTACAATTGTTTTGTAGTCTTTGCTTGTACATTGTTTTGTAGTCTTTGCTTTTCAATGAAAACTATATCACAGATATTTTCCCCATCGTTAAATCTTCCATAGCATGATATTTAACGGTTGCACAGTAGTCCATGATAGAGGAAATACCATAATCTATTTAACCAAGGCCTTAATGTTCATCACTTACTGATTATAGGATGTTTCCTATCCATTTTAATTGGGCAGAGCAAGCTATCGTGGCTGGCGCGGTGGCAGCAAACTTTGCAGAGAACTTGGTCCCTTTCCGGGGGACTTAGCCTGAGGGTGTGAGTAGCGAGCCTGTGTGTGTGTGGTCCCTCCCCCGGCTTCTTACCACTTGCCACGGGGATGATACTCTATGGCCTTTATCGGCGTGAAATGGCTGTGAAATAACGAAGCAGGTTGTGATGGAGTTTGGGGCCTCCTCCCCACTTCTCCAGGTGCCCTTTGTAATCGAGCCACTTTTGGCAGCACAATACCGTGGACACAGACTCCCTGGGCTCACAGCCTGCTCGGTACCCTACAGCTGAGAGACCCTGGGCACGTCATGGTTCACTTCTTCAGGCCTCGCTCTCCCCATCTGTGAAACGGGGGCAATAATCCTGATCTTGTCAGTGGTTGAGAGCAGAACAGGCATTTGCCTAATGTGCTTATGGCACCGGGCCCCTGGTCGGGGCTCAGCATACCAGGACCATGACCGTCACTGGAACCACTGCAGAGACGCTGTGTCTTAGAACTCGCCAGCTAATGAGCCACTTAAGTATCGTCCCTTGAAAGTCAATTTCGTTTTAGATTAAAAACAGTCTTCCTCAGTTTGATCATGTGCCCTCCTCATCAGAATGGACTCATCAGAACTGTATGTGTTTCATAAAGTCAGATTCTGCAAGGACCACCGTGGGTGCAGTGGTTGGATATGCTTGTAAAAACGAGCTCTGAGCGCCTCTTCAGAGATGTCAGGGACGCATGGCTGTCACTGCTGGAATAGCCTGCTGAGGCTGCCCCTTGGGCGTTAGCAACCTAGGCTTGGAGGTGTAAACTTGGGGATTTCTTTAGAAACATAAAGTCCTTTACATCACAGTCATACGTTAGGAATTAGTTTTCTTTTGCTTTGCCCCAGCTGTCCTTTATGAAAACAACAACTTCTTCCCTGTGCACAGAACTACGTGGTGCTTCTGGACTCCACGCTGCCCAGGTCCCAGTATGACTACGTCCTGCCGCAAGTGTCCTTCACGGCAGTGGGCTATCATAAACACATCACCTTGATCTTTAATCCCACGGTAAGGAGGAGGGAGTTTCTGGGTGTAGGGTGTGAAGAATGGTTCCAGGCACCACTGCGTGCTTTTCAGAGCCCATCTCGTGTAGGAAGTTGGTGGGAGTCATCATCCCTGATGTAAAGAGAAGGCTGGGGGCTCGTGCGTAGCAGAGCCCGGACTCGAACGTGGCTCTTCTGCTGGTTTCTGGCTCGTGCTCGGTGACCTGGCCCATGATCTCACCTGAATAGAGGGTTCCTCCTAGTTCCGCTCAGCGGAGACTCGGTCAGAAAGTGCCGAAGAGACGAGCACGTAGGGGAACCGTTTGTCTCCGAGTGGAGGTGCACGGTGACCCTAGGGGAGGGAGAGGGCCTCTGCGGAGGGCGCTGGGGCTGCAGCCTGCCACACCTAGCAGGGCTCGCCAGGACACTCCCTCGGTCCAGGGAGCCACGTGGGCGGCCTGGGCAGGACAGAGGTGCCGCTTGGTGGGGGCCGAGCAGCCAGGCCTCGTAGCTGCTGCCAGGAGTGTGGTCCCACATCTGAGACGGTGAGAGCAGGGCCATGTGCCAGGGAAGGGATGGCCTGGCGGGGTGTCCTGCTGGTCCTCACGACAGTCCTTCCATGGGGAGGTGCCATTCTTCCATTTTTTATGGAGGGTCAGAGAGGCTGAGTGACTTACCTGGGAGTGGTCAACAGATCCGGGTTTTACCGCGTTCCAGCCGTCTGCTGGACAGCTCATTGCCATACGCTTATGAGAGCCGTAAGGGCACTTCGCTTTATCCCGTGTTGAATGTCAGTACCGACAGCCACATTGTTGATGCTTGACCCAGTATTTCATGCACTGCTGACCACTCCACACACCTCATCTTGTTGAACTTTCACAACATTCGCCTGCAGTAGGTGCTTCTGTATTATCCCCATTTTATAGTTGAATCAACTTAGTCTTAAAGTGACTGCCCGAGATTACATGGGAAGACCTGGCCTGGAGCCTGGACCGCGGTCCTCAAGGCTTCTTCTCATAATCGCTCTGTTACTTCCCACTGACTTCAACTTCTCCTTAAGAATTTACTTTAATGGAAAACGGTTTGGGATCTAAGACATGTCAAAAAATGTTGGAGTAGGCAGTTAGGGTTGGAAATCTGTTCCTGCCCTTCTGTTTATTAAGGGACCATCTCACTCTGCCTCACTCATCTCAAGTCAAAAGGCCCCTCAGTCATTCTCCAGCCTACGTGTTCTCAGATATTTTGGTCTTGGGACCCCTTTACACTGTTAAAAATTGTTGCGAATCTCAAAGAGCTGTGATTTATATGGGTTATATGTCTATTTATCATATTAGAAATTAAAACTGAGAAATGCTGAAAACATAAGAATCCATAAGCCACACGTCACCTTACCTGTCAGAGTCATGACATCATCACATTTGCAGCCTCTGGGAAAGTCCACTGTACACTTGTAAGAGCATGCAAATGGCATGTAATATCTTAGTATTATTATGAGAATAGTTTGGACCGTGCAGATCTCCTGAAAGGGAGGCCCCTGGGCTGTATCTTGAGAACCGGTTCTCTGGCTCATTAACCTGTTTTATCGTCAACCGAAAGTTATCTTTTAATTTATTTGTTTCTGTTGTCAGGGTGGAGTGGGCTAGTTAGGATATAGGTTCATTTGCTATTACAGAGACCCAGCATTTCAGGGGCTTTAGCAAGAGGGAAGTTTCTGTCTTACGTCAGCACCAGGAGTGAACAGTCCAGGGGTCATATGGCAGTTCCAAGGTGCGGGGGCCCCCAGCTCCTTCTCTCCCGTGGCTCTGCCATCCTCCAGCACGTCACCAACCTTCCGAAACGGCGCGCTTGGCTGGAGGCTGTCTGGCCAGCAAGGAGGGAGGGCACACCCTTTCTGTCTGAGGGTACAGCCTGGGTGTTGCACCGTCACTTCTCTTCCTGTACCGTTGGCCAGAACTGGTTCCAGGGGCCCACCTGGCTGCGAGGAAGGCTGGGGAATGTGGTCTGTTCTGACTGGCCCAGGTGAAAGTCAGTCCTTCCACTGGAAGGAAGCGTGAAGGGCCCCTGGGACCCAAGCGCTGCCTCTCCTCCTCACTGGGTATGACCTCTGGGACTAGCTTGCTGCCCACTGTGTCCCCAAGCCTGGAACAGTGGGTTCTTGATGCTTCCTTGTAGGAAAGAGTCCCTGTGTGCGGCTGGGACTCAACAAAATGAGACCCTTCTACTTTTCAACCACAGGGGTCCCCTGCGGCCTGCAGCTGTTTGTCCTGTCAGTTTAGACAGTGAAGGGTGTGGGGGTGAGTAGCACCTCGTTATCGGAATCTGGTTATTCCGGAGCTTCAGAGAGCAAGTGAGGAGAGTTTGTGCAGCAGAGGATTCACTTGAGATTTATCTGCGTCGCTTCGGTTCCTCACTTTGGGTACTGAGTGTGCCAGGGGTCCCGGGGGGCCGGCTCTGAAGCCGGGCTCATCAGGGCTGTGGATGGAGCACTGGGGTGTCTGGGGGTGACGGTGCTCTCGATGTTTGCAGAGGAAGCTGCCCGAGCAGGACATCGCGCAGGGATCCTACATTGCCCTGCCGCTGACACTGCTCATCCTGCTGGCTGGCTACAACCATGACAAGGTAGGGCGTCCTGAGGCCTCGTGGGCAGCAGGTGTGTCGGGGGGAGGGACCCCTCATGACTGGGACGTGGCAGTGGAAGAACGTCCACTGTTACAGAGGTTACAGCATTTTAGGTCATGTCCAATCCCTAAGGCCTCCTTGCAAGGCCATAAACCTCTTGTAACAGCTCTCCTAACCCTTAAACCTGGAGTACCTATGGGTCTCTGGTGACCGTCTCTAGTACAAAGACATGCCCTGGTCTGAACTGAGATCTGCCTGAGAGCACAGAGCAAGCAGGTGGTGACGGGGCCTGGGGAGGGAGGGGCGTGGAGGAGGGTCTCTGATGTCCCACTGGACGAAAGTCTTCTCCTGGCGTCCCCCTCTCTCATACTCTCTCTCTTTCCAGCTCATTCCCTTGCTGTTGCAGCTGACAAGTCGCCTGCAGGGAGTCCGAGCTCTCGGCCAGGCAGCCTCTGACAGTAGCGGCCCGGAAGACGCGAAGAGACAAGCCAAGAAACAGAAGACGAGGCGGACGTGAGGGGAAGAGGCCAGGAAGTCTCCCTCGGGACAGGCCCCTGGCGTGGAGGACACGCTGCCTGTCCCCACCCGCCCCTCGCCTGGCCCCGGTGCCATACCGTGAATGGACCCTCCTGTCACTCTGCTGAGCACAATTGATTTTCTGAGTTGAAGATAATTTATTATTATTATTTTTGTCAAAGAAGTATTTAAGCTGTGCCGGTGGTGTGCGAATGTAATCCTTAGTCTTCTGCTTCATTTGCAAGAAGAGTTCTAGTAAGTGGGGGCTCTGGCCCCCTAATCAAGCACCTGTTGGATTGACCTTCCCCTTAACTTCCCTGTGCATTTGAGGTCCCTGCTAGAAACCACACAGCCCGTGTCTACTACTGGGAGGGTGTGTTAGGAGGTAAAACTCAATAAAGTTGCCCGTTTGTTTCTGTTGTAGGTCATCTCAGGTGTAGTCCTTGGATGACATGGGCCTAATGCTGGGGTCACCGACTAAGCCGCCTGGAGGGGCACGTGGGTCCTGAGTGAAGGCGAGATGACACACGGCAGCCGGCTTTTGGCCTCAGTGGTAGGAAGACGGGGGAGGAGGGGTTGTGGCACAGCGAAGAGCCCCACCCCCACCTGATCTAAAGGAGCCTGAGGTTCTCGGGGGCTCTGGCTCCCCGGTGCCCTGCGGGAACTTGCGTTCATTTTTCTAGAGAAGCCAGGAAGATAGAGTTTTATGTGAACTCTTACACATTTTAAATGTTAGAGACAAACAAAATGCATACGTAGGATGTGTGAAGCTTGAAGGCTGCGGGTTTGCATAAGGGAGCCACAGGAATGCTCACCATTTGAACAGCATTAGTTTAATTCTTATAGGAAGTAATTAAGTTAATAAGTTGTATTGGAAGCGGGGACATCCATCCATCCAATGTTTATCGAGTCCCACGTGTGACAGGCACCGGGGTATGCGATGAGCAGAGTAGACGACGGTATAAACGGAGCTGGGCGAGGACAGGGCCCCTCTGCTTTGTTCCTCATCGTGTCCCCGGCGCTTGGTGTGGAGTGGGCATTCTAGAAGGAACGAATGAGTGAATGCATGCGTGCTTGCAGGAATGAACAAGCACACGGGCACGGGGCCCCACCCCCCGAGCGCACGACCCAGCCATCGTTGGGTGGAAGACAAGCCAGCAGGTGGACGAGGGCCGTGCGGAGAGCTGAAGGCCTCCTGGTGGAGGAGGCTCACGTGGCCGAGGGGTCACAGAGCAGAGGTCCGATCCCACCTGAGAGCTTAGGGAAGCTTCCCAGGCATGATGTTTAGGCCAAGTCTGGAAGGACCCAGAACGGAAAGAGGAAAAATAAGGCAGAAGGTCTTGTTGGGTGCCACGACCAGTGCAGACAGTCAGGTGGAGGGTTCCCGGCCCCTTGGTGGCCACCCGAAGAGCTGCTGTGTTTCCACCCAGCGGCTGTTGAGCTGTTAGCCATTTCATGGGTGTTACTTTTTCACCATGAAAGGAAATAAACTCTTAGAGATCTGGGACAGTTGAGATACATAATCCATTTCTTGGAGTGTGTTCTAACTCTTATTCCAAGTGGACACCCAGAAACATCCCTTTTAAATGTTAATGGGGCTTTTTATTGACACAGTGTAAAGGTTAAGAGCTCGTGAAAGATACGACTAAATGTCAATATGTTCCATCCAGTTCCAGGCGCTGCCATTAAGTGGCAGTCTTCCCCCGTCACTGCTACATGTCACCCTTGGTGGTGGTGGGTCTTCTAAAGGACTCCATTCCTGGAAAAGGCTGCTGTCTTTCTCGGTCCATTTGGAAGTTGGGCCTACTCTGTTGCCTGTAGTTGTCTTCATTTGCTGGCAATCTCAGGACAGCTCCCCTGATCCCCCTGTGAGGTGTAAGTACGGATAGTTAGAGGCTTTTGAACGGGGCAAAAGTTACATGAGACAGATTTTTTTTTTTTTCCCTGAGAAATTAAAAATGTCTGAAATGGTGGGTCCCTGAAGACCTCCATTGCTTGCACATTTTTCTGCTTATTAAAGTAGCCCCAGCCTCAGTGAGGACACCCCAAAGACCAACAGGGAAGTGCCCTTCTAAGGTGCTGGCTTCACCTCGGTCTTTCCTGGTTTACTTGTTTGGAATGTTGTCAACCAGCCAGCAAGGATGGTTGGAGTTGGGGGGTGGGTGTGAGGAATGTGTAGTGGGGAGGGGCTGGTGGCTGCAAGAGAGGTGGAGGGAAGAGGCGGTCCAGTCCTTGTGCCCAACTCTCAGTGGTCCGTGAGGAAAGAAGATTCGTGAAAGTAGGGAAAAGTGAATGATTACCTCCCTGAGTTAAGAGCACTCGCGGAGAGACTAGCCTTTCTCAAGTGGTGACCATGTGCCCGGTGCCATGCTGAGTCGTTTCATGCATGAACTGCTTTGTCCACATGACCGTATGACACAGGTATGTTTTCAACCCTACTTTACAGAGGAGGAAACTGAGACTTAAAGATCTTGCAGCTACCAAGTAGCAGAGGTGGGCTTTGAACCCAGGTGCAAGAGTTCTTGACCACTGTGCTCTGCTAGCTCCTGCTGTACAAAATGAGTCGGTGCATTTGTGTGCCAGGTTGTCTGGGAATAGTTCAGGGGTTTAGAAAGTGAATGTCATCTGCCAGAGATGTGGGCATAAGCTGTGATAAATTTAGTCAAGGCACAGTGACATGCAGCCGTGTGTGCAATGGCGCATCGGGCCATAGGACCTTTTAATTGTTCCGTCAGCATTGTTTCTAGAACCAGACTTATGTGACTAAATGCTTAAACCCAATTCCCTAAACACAAATCCAAATCCAGTGGGTGAGATTCCCCTTTCCTCAAAAGCTGGAGCAACCTGACGAGGAGAGTTGGGAGAGATTTGGGGGACAAAGTTTGCATAGTTGCGTTCCGTTCTGTCTAGGCTGAGTGTTCACTGGGAGTGAGGACTGTGTCTCAATCATCCGCATTTCCAGTCCCTCACACATGGCGGGTGCCTGAGGTAGGGAGCCAGCCTCAAGACCATCCCCCCGATGATCCCCACTGCCTTTGTGTGTGGTCCCCTTGCACCCTGAGTCAGGGCTGGCACTCAGACGTGAGTGACGATGTGTGCCTTCTCAGGCGGGGTCATAAAGGGCATTGCACAAACATGGAAACAACCTAAATGTCCATCAACAGATGATAGAGAAGATGTGGTGTATATCTACAGTGGAATACTACTCAGCCATAAAAAAGAACAAAATAATGCCATTTGTAGCAACATGGCTGCAACTAGAGATTATCATACTAAGTGAAGTAAGTCAGAAAGAGAAAGACAAATACCGTATGATATCACTTATATGTGGAATCTAAAATATGATACAAATGAACCTATCTATGAAACAGAAACAGAATCACAGACATAGAGAACTGACTGGTGGTTGCCAAGGGGGAGTGGGGGAGGGAGACGGATGCACTGGGAGTTTGGGGTTGGTCAATGGAAACTATTCCATTTAGAATGGATGAACAACAAGGTCCTACTGTGTAGCACAGGGAACGATACTCAATATCCTGTGGTAAACCATAATGGAAAAGAATATAAAAAAAGAATGTATGTAGTGTATATGTATAACTGAGTCACTTTGCTGTACAGCAGAGATCGGCACAGCATTGTAAATCAACTCTACTTCAATAAAAAAAAATTAAAGGGCGCTGCACTTCCCACTTTGGCCCTGGGGGAAGCCAGCCACCTTGCATGAGGGTACGCGGGCAGCCCTCGGAGAGCCGAGGCCCCTGGACAGCAGCCAGTCCGGTTGGCCAGCCATGCGCTTCAGGGGCCCTGGACGTGGATCCTCCAGCCCCAGTCAAGCCTTCGGTTGACTGCAGCCCCAGCTGACGTCTAACTGCTGCTGCTTCAGAGACCCCCAGATGACGCTGCCTGGCTGAGCTCTTCCCAAATTCCTGACTCGCAGAATCTGTGAACATGATATATGACTGTATTAAGCCTCTAAGTTTTGGGGTAACTTGTTATGCAACATTAGGTAACAGGAACAGTACTCACTAAAGGTCTGTCATGAATGGACAGTGACTGAGAGACTCCCAGTAAATCGATGCATTTCTCCTTGTATTGGTCAAGGCTCTTTTGGTTCAAGTGACAGGAACCCAACTCCAACTAGCTTAAGCAAAATGGGGCATTTCACTGGCCATGTAGTTGAGAAACCCAGGAGTGTCTGGCTCCGTGCATGGCTGGATCCAGGGTATGTCTTAGCCTCCCGGCTCTGCTTCCCTTTGTGTGTTGACTATGTTCTTCCCTCCATCAAGGCTCTACGCCAGCTCTCAGTGATTAGCTCTGAAAGACCCCTTTGCTGGAAACTGACAGACATTGAAACCGCGTCCTTGGCTATTTGTTCAGTCACTGCTCTGCCTGAGGCAGTGGCAGGGGCAGATGTGGAACAGACTCCACTGTGAGTAGAGTTTGGGAAAACTGGCTTTTGACTTCTGATTTTTTCTGCTTCTGTGGAAGATGGTCACCCAGCAGCATTGGGCCTGTGTCATCCCAATTTGCAGACCCAACAGAAAGAGAACTTCCATCTCACAGATGCTGTGTCCATCTGGGGAAGGTGAAGGAGTGATGGGCAAACTGCTCATGGGGCCCTGGCCAGCCCTGAGCCACACCTCCGTCCATGCCATGCGAAGCTCCTGCAGGGGGTCGCTGTGTTTCCCAGAGAAACAAGGGATCCGGGTGGGCAAAACCAAGAGGAGTCAGCTCCACTCCCTTCAAAACTTGATGACAAGGCCTGGTCGAAGCCACCCACCATTTTTGGCTTTATCTTTTCATTAGCAAATAATCGTGACCTTATCATGACCTGCCATGGGGAGGGGAGAAACTCATCTTCTTGTGGGCCTACTGTGTGGAGTGGGGGAAGGTAGGAGGGGACCCCCTCCCTCCCCCCTTCTCAGTGGGAGCGTTTATGCGTCACGATACAGTGGTAGGATCTTGGATGGATCACGACCATTGTCACTACAGCCCTTCTGCTGTCCCCACACCTGGGGTTGTTTACGGTGCTGCACGCTTACATACCCTTTCGGATGAGTGACTGTTTCACTGTTCCACCTTGTGGATGAAACAGCAGCCCATCTTGCATTTGCTTTTTGGAATTTGAAGATTCTATAAAATAGATGAATGCATTGGAACAAGTGGTCCCCAAGTCTGTGCGGAATCCATGCCTCTGGGGACTGATGGCTGCCCCTCCCTGTCTAGTCTCTGCAGGGGAGGCGGCTGGCAAGAGGAGGGAGGCTGACAGCTGCTGCATTTTTATCCTGTTGCTGCTCTTGGAGGCGAGAGGAAGAGATGGCTAACCGCCGCTGAGTGATCAACTCGAGATGGGCCTCTCTCGCTTCCTTTTCATGGGCCGGGGTGGGCGAGAATACAGAGAAAGAACATCTTGTTGCCTACTAAAAATGTTTCTTCCCTTGTACGGTTTCGAGAATGCCTCACCTAAGTGATGACTGATACTCAGTTAATGATGGCAAAGAACTATTCACATATGAAGATGAGGTCTAAGACTGACAATGGTTGACGGTAGGGGTCAGCAAACTCTGGCCCCCAGAGTCTATTTCTGTTTTGTAAATAAGTTCATTTGTATCATTTTTTTTTTAGATTCCACATATAAGTGATATAATATTTGCCTTTCTCTGTCTGACTTCACTTGGTATGATAATCTGTTATGTCCATCCATGTTGCTGCAAATGGCATTATCTCATTCTTTTTTATGGCTGAGTAATAGTCCATTGTGCATATATACCATGTCTTCTTTATCCATTCATCTGTTGATGGACCCTTAGGTTGCTTCCATGTCCTGGCTGTTATAAACAGTGCTGCTATGAACACTGGGTTGCATGTATCTTTTTGAAAAGTTTTCATCTTTTCTGGATATATGCCCAGGATTGGGATTGCTGGATCATACAGTAGCTCTATTTTTAGTTTTTTAACGAACCTTCATACTGTTCTCTATAGTAGCTGCTCACAGACATGGAAAACAAATTTATGGTTACCAAAGGGAAAGTGGGGTGGGGGAAGGATAAATTAGGAGTTTGGGATTAACAGGTACACACTACTATGTATAAAACAGATAAACAGGGACCTACTGTATAGCACAGGGAACCATATTCCATATATTGTAATAACCTATAGTGAAAAAAATATGTATAAAACGGAATCACTTTGCTGTACACGTGAAACTAACACAACATTGTAAATCAACTATACTTCAATTAAAAAAAAATTACAAATTGCCAAAAAAAAAAAGACCCCAAAACTATGCCTCCCCCACCCCTGCCAAATCTGGTCTGCCACTGTGTTTGTAAATAAAGTGTTATGGGAACACAGCCACACCCGTTCATCTACCAATTGTCCGTGGCTATTTTCATCCTACAACAGTGGAGATGAGTAGCTGTGGCAAAGACTGTAATGCCCCACAAAGCCTAAACTATTTACTATCTGCCCCTTTATAGAAAAGGTCTGCTGACCTCTAGTCTACTGGGTACTTTGTAAAGTCTGATTTGGGGGAGAGTCATTAGTTCATTCAACAAGCGTTAGTTGAGCATCTATGCTGTGCCAGGCCCTGCTCTGTGTACTGGGGGTTAGTGGTGAGAACATGCGGCCGGGCCTCAACTCTCCGGAAGCAAAATGCTGACGGAGGAGAGGGACATGAAAGGGGTGAGTGAGAACTTCCTGGATGAGAATGTGTTGTAAAAAAAAGAGGGGAAGAGGGTGGCGGGGTAGAGGGTGATTGGTGTCAGGGAAGGCCACTCTGAGGAGGTGCCGTTTGAGCTGAGACCCGAATTAGAGCAGGGCCCTGTTCGGCAGAGGTCGTGAGGCAGAGCTGCCCGGGTGGAGGGAACAGTAATTAGAAAGACCCTGAGGAGGAAATGAGCTTCACGGGTCTGAGGAAGAGCCAGGAGGTCAAGCCCTGGACGGTGTGGGGTAGCTGCCGGAGAGACTGAGCGGAAATGGCCAGTGAGGTGGGGGAACCCAGGATAGGTTGGTTGGGTAAACAGTTGTCAACGCTCCACGCATTCATTGATGGATGAATGAATGAATGGTCATTAGAAATGATGTTGGTCATGATCCATCCACATGACTCATGGAGACCACGTCACCAGTTCACACTTGTCTTCTGTTTAGGATGAACCATATGAAACTGCCATTTTTATAGGTCAAAATGGTTGACTAACCAACCATTGTACATGCGTACTGAAATTAAACAAGTAAATGGATAGTGGATATGGGAGCCAGGTTTCTCATTGTTGGAGTGGAAGGATACAAGTCAGCAAAGGAAAGAAGACTAGAATGATCCCTGTGGTGATGGATTAGAGTTGGAGACATCAGTATGAACTCTCATTTCCGTATAGACACAGATGGTTGCATATGGAAATATTTATACATATGTGCATATACACAGGCTAGTAACACACATATGCTTCCTTGCTCTGCCAGCTGAGCAGGGCTAGAAGCAATGAGAGCTTAGCAGCAACAAACACCCAGTGCCTAGATCTCCATTCTCTAATAACACCCCTCTCCAATAAAAGGCACGGGGGCTCGGTGGAGAAATGTCTGATTCTAGGATTCGGGTGGGAATTATATAAGATGAGCTGGGAGCATCGTATAGTGTCAGAAAGTAAGGAAGTGATACGGACCAAGGTTCTTGGCCTTCCTTAATCAATAGAAATTGATAAAAGCCCAGACAAGAAATTCAGGCAGGGCTTTACTGGGGCCCCTGCTGCAGCAGCGGGAGAGCGAAAACAAGTAAGTTTCCCTTGCTTGCTCTCTGAGGTGGGGGGAGCTGGTTCCTTATTTGGGGTGAGGGTGGGGGTGTGTCCAGGGATTGGGCAGGAGGGCTGGCTTAGGTGTTTTGCCCACCCCTCTGGTGATGCTGAGTGCAGGGGCCATGCGCAGTACCCTGCTTTTGCTCCCGACACCCCGTTTTTGCCTCTGGCTCTTCAGAAGTGGCCGTTGGGTTTTTGGTCTTTTTGTATCTTGTTGTCCATAATTTGCCCCAACTGTGCATGCACACATCGATTTTTAGTCCCTCATAGTTTCTTTGTATTTTGTTGCTCGAGGATTGTCCAGGTATAAGCACTGCAGCAAAGAGTCCCAGCCTGTCTCAGAAGCACTAAGCAAAACAAGACAAATCACCCCATTGATGTGGGGGATCTCAGAGGGACACAGGAGCCAGCTGAAAGAGCTCCCATAGTCAAAGCTGGAACAATCTGACCAACAAAATAAAGTAGTACTGGATTATAACTCAAAGTATAGAATATCCATGGTTCCATACTGATAAAAATCAATGACTGAATAAATAAACGGCCCAGAAAAAGGACACTAAGTAAAAACTAAGGAAATCTGAATAAATTTGGACTTTAGTCAGTAATAATGCATCAATATGTGGGCATATGGGAACTTAACTATCTTTACCATTTTTCTAGCACTATTCTAAAATAGAAAGTTTAAACATTTATTTAAAAAAAAAAAGGTCAAATGCGGCAGGGTCATATGCTCAACCTAGTAGTGTTTTTCCTAGTTTAGTTTGTGGGCATGAATTCATATTGTGCCATTTAACCTCTGTTGCCTGACCTTCAGCATAGCCAATGACCCCAAGAGACAAAAAGCCCAAGTTAGGGATGTCTTGGGGCCAGGAAATGGCCCAGCATCCAGACTGCATGCATTGGTTACCTGGAAAAGCCAAGGAATAGGATAGGCAGGGGTTGGCAAACTATAGCCCGTGGGTCAAATCCAGCTGGCTGCCCATTTTTGTCAATAAAGTTTTATTGGAACATAGCCACGCCCACTTATTTACATATCATCTATGGCTACTTTTGAGTGACAACAGCAGAGTGGATAGTTGCAATGCAGATCACAGAGTCCACATAATATCTACTACCTATCTGGCCCTTCAAGGAAAAATTTTGTTGACTCCAGGATAGGGGACACAGTTCTGTCATCATCCTTTAGCAGGAAGGGCAAGGAATCCCCATCTCAGGACAAGTCTGTCTTTTTTTTTTTTTTTTTTT
>NC_041227.1:58935257-58944181 GCF_002837175.3 Physeter macrocephalus
ATGTGGGACCCTCCCAGACCGGGGCGCGAACCCGGTTCCCCTACATCGGCAGGCGGACGCGCAACCGCTGCGCCACCAGGGAAGCCCCAAGTCTGTCTTTTTAGCAACAGAGCATACAGCTGGGCAAAGCCCAAGGCTCACTTCCTTGGGACTGAAATGGATCATTAATATTGAATGTTTATATCTTACTTGCTCCAGATGATTCCATTTAATTTCTACTATCTCTCGCAACAGGGCTCTCACGTGCAGGGGTCAGGGCTGTTTGTCTTCCTTGGCTTTCTGAGGCTTCAGAGCATATTGATTCTGCAGAATGCACATTTCTCCGAAAAGAGCGTCTCCTTACATGACAGGAGATCACACATCGCTTGTTTCCTGTCCCTTTCATTCCCCTCTGAATATGATAAAATCATGATCCCAGCGTCACCGAGGGACCCTCGTGTCTCTTGGAAGAAGGGCTCCTTTTGCTTGCCTTCTTTTTAAATCTCTTTCAAGCCAGTGAGGCAGAGTGGAAAATGTTCGCTGGCTCTGGAGGCAGACAGGTCTGTGTGCGAGTCAGGGCCCTGTTATTTACTGGGCTGTGTGACTTTGGACGAGCTGCCTAACTTCCCTGAGCCTGTGGCTGTTCCACAGTAAAATGAGGAAGAGGGGGCATTACAGGGCGGTTGTGAGGATTCAGGAAAGTGATGCTCACAGAGCACCTGCTGCAGGGCTTGCTTCCTGGTATAATCCCTTCTCAGAGGCGGGGCTGACATTCAGCTGATACCCACTGGTGTAGCTGTGCCCATGTTTTACAGCCAGCCATTGGGGTTGGTCACAGTGTTCTGATTGGTCAGTGCCCATGCCATGACAGATGTTCAATATTCTGAAAAGCGTCCCTGAGTAGAGATGAATTCACTGCTTCCTTTTAGAGCTTCAGACAATTACATTGGTCTACACTGGTGCAGACACTAGGAGTCTTACCCAGATCCTGTTTACCTGGCCAGGGCACCTTTCCCCAGCTGCTGTGAGTGCTGGCTGCTAAGAGCTCACAGCTGTCTCTTCTCTGGAGAACTGCCCTCTCCAGATGCAGGCCACCTTACCCGGTAGGGGATGCCTTGCCCCAGTGAGTAACTGACACAGCAGTAGGGATGGCTGGCCCCTGCCTCACGGTGGTGCAATCTGTGCTCCAGAGCTCCCTGTGGGATCAGGCTGAGGGAAGATATTACATTCTTGCTCGGCTCTTTCCCCTCTGCTTCCTAGGGCCCTCACTTCCCCTCTCCTGAAAGCCCCCACTTAAAAACTCATATCTGCCCAAGTCCCTGCTTTTGGCTCTGCTTCTAGGACATCTGGCCCAAGGCCATCAGTGACCTGCTGCTACAGATCCATATCTTTCTGCAATTGCTGGAATAGTGGTCAATCCTTGGGGGCCCGGTGAGGAAGGGTCTGAGGGGCCATGTGCATGGAGCTGGTTTGGTGGGGTCTGCAGGCAAGCAGGACCCCATGGGGGATGTGACTCAAGGGTTTTGTCAAATATCTTTTATCCCCCTGACAATGCAAAAAAATGTGGGCTCATACTCCAGGGTTTCCCCCACGCCACACTGGGCCCCTGTGGTCCGCTGTGCTGTCAGTAGGTGTTGCACTTGGGAGGAGTGTGTGTGTGTGTGTGTGTGTGTGTGTGTGTGTGTGTGTGATGTGTGTGAGCTGAGGTTACGAGCCCCCCCTTCCGGCTCAGTGCCCGTGTCTTGCCTTGTCCACCTGTTGCTCTGGGCCCCTCAGGTGGTGACTAGCTAGCAGACAAGGAGGGCACCTGGGATACCTTGCTCACTGGGACTCTGGACCAGCCCCCACCATACTGGGCCTTTTGGCCTCTGCTGGCTTTGAAGGCCTGCCAGAGACACACCATCTGGTCTGGGAAATGTTCTCAGCCTGGGCACAGCCCACTGACCACTGCTGGTCTGTGACTTCTCTGTCCAAGAAAACAGCCCAGCCTGACCTGAGTGGGCACCAGGGATGGGGCCACATCTTGGGAAGGGATGCTTTGGGTGAACCTGGTTTCTGGACCTGGTTCTGCCACTAAGGTGCAGAGGACATTAAGTCAGTTACTGCCCCTGGCTCCATCCTAAGCCTAGGGGAGAGCTAGTCTTTCCCTGGGTTTGCCCAGGCTGGACCACCTCTGCCTGAGTGACGAGTTGGGAGAAAGACATTAATGTTTGGAGCAGTGTTGCATTAGTCAGCACTCTCGTTTGCAAGGGTTGGAAACACAGCTTGTTCTAGCTTAGGCAAATGTCTCCAGAATCCAAGGAATTGCAGGATGTGCTGGGCTTCCAGAACACTTGGAACCATTGGCTGAGTCCCTGCTTCACCTTAGGCACAGAACTAAGGACTTTATAGTATTTTTCTCATTTGATACTCAAAACACACTGATGAGGAAACTGAGGCTCAGTGCAGTTAAGCGACCTCCCAGAGTCACACAGATCATAAAGCGTGTCACTGACGCCAAAGCCTGAGCTCTTAGCCACCAGGCATTGTTATCAGTGTATACATTAGAGTTGGCTAAACTGCTATAACAAATAGACCTAAGCTGAATGGCACATACACAATGGAAGTTTATTTCTGATTCATGTTACTGTGAAGGGTGGTCTCGGGTGAATGGGGAGGGGTTGGTTTGTGTTATGCACAATTGTTTGGGGCTCACAGAGTCTCTGCCGTCTCCAACATGTGGCTTCTAAGGTCCCCTTGGAGACACAGCACGGTGGAGCATGCATGGTAGGATTTTATGGGCCAGAACAGGAAGCAGCACCTCACTTCTGTTCCCATTCCACTGACTTGAACTCGGTCATGTGGGTCCACCTAGGGCTGCTGGGAGATCTGGTTAGCTGTGTGTCCTGGAGGAAGGGAAGGACCAAACCTGATGGGCAGCCTGCAGTCTTCCCCACAGCGCATAACTATTGCCATTATTTCTTGCTCTCTTCTAGTCCTTGTCCGTAAGTAGTTTTCCTACTCGAGCCAGAATATATATTCTAGTTCTTACCTGATTTCTTTCAGGTAAGAGCCTGCTTTCTTGCCCCACCAACCTGGGAGTCTTAAGATGTAAATCAGGATTGAGGAGGTGGGGGAGGAGGAAGGTAGCAGAACTGACGAACAGGATGACATGGAAGTGAATGTCAGTACAGCCCACCTCCTGCCAGAACTTCAACTGTGTAATGTAACAGATTACACAATGAGTCCGGCACTTGCAATATTTTCAGATGAGCCGTTCTGGAGCATTTGCTAAACATTCTGGATGTGTCTTCAAAGACCCCCTTCATACTTCATGCAGGCAGGCAGAGCAGGATGATAATGCATGCTAATGCCCCTTCAAGGGAGTCTGGGAGGACTGCTCTCTTTAGTCCCTCATTAAAGCTGCATGTGCACTTCTAGGGAATGATGACCAGCATCTGGACCAGATGTCAGAAGGGCCACAGCTGGGAGGACCCTCAATCCTTGGCCAACTGTCTTCTTCCCAGTGAGGCTTCTGGGCAAACTTCCCTTGCTCTCAGGATGAAATAAATGCTAATGTCCCCAGCACGCCTCCCTTCTCATAAGGATGACTTTTACCTTCTTTCCCATCCCTGACATTTTGAAACCCTAGTGGGGTCCTGCCTCCACCTGCCATTGACTGATTTGACACCAAGTGTCCCCTGGCCACAGGTGACTGGCCCAGAGATTGGCATGTGACCCAAGCTGGGCCAGTCGGGGCCCTTCCCTGGGATTTTGAACTTGGAAAGGGAGAGAGTGTCAGTCTGTCCTTCTATTGGGTGGAGGCTGTGAGACATGAGGCTGGGGGCTGTCGGGAGCCTCATCTCCTGCCAGCAGAAGGGAAGCTCATCTGCTGGGAGAAGGAAAAAACTGACAGAGGCAGAGATGAAGAGTGAGTATGTTCAAATTCAAGTGCTTGTTTTCAGTTACTCTTGTACATGCCGCTCTTCCTTTGATTATAGTCTAATGGTGATGGGTGCAGCCTCTGGAGCCAGACCACCCAGGTTCAAACCCTGGCTCATGGCCTAGGTGTGAGACAGCCAGACTGTAAAATGAGATAAATGAGAATACCTGCCTAATAGGGTGGTTGTAAGGAATAAGAGATACATGCAAAGTGCTTGGAATAACGTCTGGGAGGTATTAAATGCTACATAAATGTCGCTTCTCCTTCTTTCTCCTCTTCCCTTTTCCTCCCCACCTCCTCATCCTCCTTCTAATAATAATAGCAACAACAATAATGTTATTATTATATCTACAACTACTAATAATTTTTATTGAGATATAATTGATATATAACTGTGTAAGTTTAAGGTATACAGCAGGTAATTTAATATTTTTGTATACTGCAAAATGATTACCACCATATTGTTAGCTAACACCTCTATCACATCACATAATTACCATTTCTTTTTTGTGGTAAGGCTGTTTAAGATCTACTCTCTTAGCAACTTTCCAGTATATAATACAGTATTATTAACTCTAATCACCATGCTGTACATTAGATCCCCAGAATATATTCATCTTATAACTTACCTCCTTGACCAACTTCTCCCCATTTCCACAACCTCCCAGCCCCTGGTAACCACAATAATATTATTATTATATCTAGTAATAGTATTAACAATAATATGCCATTATGTCTAATAATAATCTAATAATATACTACTACTATTATTAGTATTATATCTAATATCTAATAATAATATTATTGTATTTAATAATAATAGTAATAATTAGAGACTGTTCAGTATCTTACCAATAAGTTGGGCTTCTTACACCTACAATAAGAAGCATTGAGGGATGAAATAGTCCTTCAGAATTTGGTGGGGCTGATGCTGGAACCAACTTGATCCTTCACTGGGTGCAGGTTCTGACAGTCAAATATGCTCCACCAATGACCGGAGGGCTTACAGCTTCCCATTGGACAGGAAGTGAGGGCTAGGTGGGAGGGCCTTGGAAACAGGAAGAGGCGGGACTTCTGCCTCAGCTGTGGGAGGCAGGTAGGCCTTAGGCGTTACGCTGTGTAGGCTCCAAACTTTGGAGCTTCCTGGGTGAAATTCGGAACTGCCCGGGGACACGGAGGGCCAGGAGAGACTGCGGAAAGCGGCAGGCGCTCCGCATTGGTAGGTGGTAGGTGGCGGTTTTCACAAGCAAGAGAATTTATTATACAAACGAGGCTTGTCTCGGATGCCGCAAGATGAGGTGGTCTCTACGCGTCTGACAGAATCTTCAAAGTTTAGAGAGGCCTTGGGTTCAGTCACGTATCCCGGCCAGATGGTCTCCACCACGCCTTTCTCAAGGCTGCATCCTTGAAATGGCTCCTAGTGCAGGAACAGCACGTTCCAAGGACAGGGGTGCGGTGAGGAGCTTCCATTGCCCGGGGCCAGCTCGCGGGTCACCCGGAGGTCACATCCTCTCGGTGACCTCCTCCAACACGCTGGACGCTGAGCAGAAGCAGCCTCCCTGCAGGGCTGAGGTAGCCGAATGAAGCGAAGTGGGGGCAGGAACTGAAGGGTGCACTCCTGGAGTCTTTACTAAGCCTGCTTCACTCACCTGTAGTCTCTTTTGCTTCTAATTCTGGCTGGAAGTTTCTCTTCGGCTTTTAACACCCAGAGTCCTCAGAAGCCGCCACATGGCTCCACCAGAGAGGAGAGCAGAATCAAGAGATGGAGACGGTGATCCCATAGTATCATTTTGGACCCCTGAGTCCTACTGTACCTGAACCCCTGGACTCTTCAGACGTGTCAAACGATGAATTCACTGTTAGCTGAACTGATTCCAGCTGCTTTTCTGTTGCTTTGCAACGGAAAGCGACCTGGCCAATGCCACCTCCAAAATCAGCAGGCGAGAGTTAGATGCCAGCTATTTTTAAACATTTGAGACAATCAATTCAAAGCTTAGAAGGAAAAGAAAATCCCAGGGCTGCGGCCTCTGAGCACATGTCCTGGAGAATCACTCTGAACCAAGCAAGAATGTGGACTCTGAGCTGCAGTCAGCAGCCTGAATCCAGGCTGGGCCGGGAGGGGAAGGAAGGACGGCAGACTGGCAGGAACGGCAGCAGCATAAATCAAGGCTCCAGGACTGGTATGTACATTTCCTTGGAGGAGGAAGCACAGCGCAGTCGATGCCTGATGGATGAGAAGGGCTCAGCCTGAGTCTGAGGGACCCTGATTGTTCAGGAGTGCTTCCCTTTATGCAGTGAGGTTCTTGTTGAAAAGATGGTGGAAAAGAGAAGTTAAGAAAAGTAGGGTTTATTTTGCAGTTGGTTTTTTTTTTTTTTTTTTTTTTTTTTTAATTTTATATATTTTTGGCTGTGTTGGTTCTTCGTTGCTGTGCACGGGCTTTCTGGTTGCGGCGAGCGGGGGCTACTCTTCATTGCGGTGCGCGGGCTTCTCATTACAGTGGCTTCTCTTGTTGCGGAGCACGGGCTCTAGGTGCGCCGGCTCAGTAGTTGTGGTGCGCGGGCTCTAGAGCGCAGGCTCAGTAGTTGTGGCGCACGGGCTTAGTTGCTCCGTGGCATGTGGGATCTTCCCAGACCAGGGGTTGAACGTGTGTTCCCTGCATTGGCAGACGGATTCTTAACCACTGCGCCACCAGGGAAGTCCCTCCAGTTGGTTTTTATACTAGCCACAGTTTCATCTGTTGAGCCTCTACAATGTGCCGGACACTCTGCTTGTTTCTTTCATATGCAGTATTTACTCATTCCACCGAGGCCTGCTGTATACAGCTCTTCATATCGGGTACTGCACAACTCCTGGGTGAACAGCACTCCTTGGAATTTTGCAGTGCATAACCTTTGCAGCAGTATGGGCCAGTCCTGTTTCCAACAAACTGTAAGCTAGTTGGTGTTATATCTCCGTTTTTTAAAAAAATAGTTGAGGCACTAGCCACAGAAGGGGTAGGTGTGTTGCCCAAGATAACATAGCTTGTGGGTGGGAGAATTCTAACTCAAACCCAGGTCAAGGTAACTTACTTTCCATTGTATCACTTAGCTCTCTGTGAGTTAAAATACTCTCCAGGATAAGTTTAGTTGCTTCTCATATCTCAGACTTACTTGGAATGTGGACCAGTGGAGTCATATTGTTCATATTGATGCCTCCAGTTCTTAGCAAGGTACCTGTATCCAATGGGCAAGTGCTTGTTGAACTGAACTGGGACTGATCGGAGTGCCAGGGCTCCATGAAGAAAACCTCATCCAGGGGGCTGGACAGAGGAAAATGCACTTAGAGGAATGGGTGTTTTCTGGTTTCTAGTAGAAATAAATCTAGCAGTACGTTTTGAAGTTGATGATGAAAGGGCTGATTTCTGTAGACATCATCAAACCCTGAGAACTTTTCTGGGAGCTGTCTAGTGTCTTGATGGAGTACACAGCCAGGCCCTTCTGGCTATGTAGTGGAGACTTGTTTATTACTGGTGTATCCTTCCCTGTTCCTAAAATACAGTAGGGATTCAACAGTGTGTGTAGGATGGGATTCAAAAAGAATCATACTTTTGTTGGGAAATGCTTCTTTGAGATGCTCAGCTGGGGGAAGATAAGGGCTGGGGATTGCAACTTAACCTGAAGATAGAAAAAGCCATTTGTAACACAAAAGGGATTTACCATTTCTTTCTGGCATTGGCCTTCTGGTGGGGCTATGTTTGACCTGTACTTTGTTTTAAGTAAACTTGAATTAAAAGCAAACATTTAAAAGTTAGAAGAGTTTACGTTAAAAATCCTGATTTTGAGCTCCTCTTAAAAATCAGAAGATGGACCCACGCTCTTGCAGGGCAATGATCAGCTGGAGGTGAGAAGCAGCTGCCCCCTTTAGAAGAGTATGGGCTGCCCAGTTCACCACAGTTCCCCCACTCCCTGTTGTGTTATGCCCAGACTGCCTCCCTCATTTCTGCTGCTAACTGGTCCTTACAGATGATTGAGTTTGTGATTCTTATTTGTGAGTCTAGGCTGGAAGATCAGCCATTCTTGGTTTTTATTACAGCTTTTTTTTTTTTTTTTTTTTTTTAAATCATCTAAAGAAGGACTCACATAGATTCGATAGTTTCTCATCCGTTTTTGGAGATGGGGAAACTGAGTCCAAGTAGAAGTTAAATCACTTATCTGGGGTCACAGTGCTGGTCCTGGAAAGTCCAGCGTCTTTCTCCTTGTGTACCATGAGAACAGCTTCTACTACCCTTTCTGACTTGGCCACTGGGGAACGCAGAGCCACATTTTCAGATCCAGTTTAGGAACTGACCTTCTGGCCTGTGTATCTTTACCTTCCATCCTGCTCTATTCCTGTCTTTCTCTCTTATTATAAATTATTTTTCTCTAGTCCCAAGTTTAAATTTATATTCTATAATTTTGTCATACATATTCCTTGGAGTCTACTGTAAGTTCGATGTGGGTGGTGAATGAATAAACAAAATGTCATGAATTTTAAAAGTCCAAGAAGGGCCTGCATCACACCAAACTTCAAGCTGGATGACTTGTCATAGACTCAGACTGTGGCTCTGTCGTGACCAATTGCCAGTTTTTGTTTGTTTGTCTGTCTTTAGCTCTTTGCCAACAATACATTTAGCCTTCCTGGCATCAAAGTGGCCCAGGCCAATGCCTTCAGCGTAGAGTGGCTCTGAGGGGTCGGTCTGGTGTTAGGAGGGGGTTGGCAGACTCTGTCCTCAGACAGGCCGTGGGGGTGGAGATGGGGTAGGGACAGCTTCACTACCTGCCCTGGCATCTGGGTCTTGGTTGGAGAAAGAATTCCAGGCTCTGCCAACTTCTGTTCTATCTCCCATGGTCCCACCAGTGTGGCCATTCCGGCAGCGATCTAGAGAGAAAGTTTCCAGCCAGGAGTTTTTGGCTTGTTTGATTTTGAACTTGTTCCCTCACATCCCTTTCCCCACCTCACCCTGTTGGTCCATGGACATTTTGTTGTTGTTGTTGTTGTTGTTGT
>NC_041227.1:58944339-58948058 GCF_002837175.3 Physeter macrocephalus
CGCGCAGGCTCAGCGGCCACGGCTCACGGGCCCAGCCGCTCCGCGGCATGTGGGATCTTCCCGGACCGGGGCACGAACCCGTGTCCCCTGCATCGGCAGGCGGACTCTCAACCACTGCGCCACCAGGGAAGCCCTGGTCCATGGACATTTTTAAAAGAAACAGTTGCGAGACAAAATCAAGTCCAGAAATTCAAAACAGAGGAGCCATTTTTATTTATCTTGGCTGTTCCAGGGTAGGGAAGGGAACTCATATTTTTGGAGCTTATTCTGTGCCAGCCAATGTGCTGTGTTAGCTTGAGTGCCTCCTTCTCTTTGAATTCAGAATAACTAAGAGATGGATGATGCACAGCCTGATTCTGGCTGACTTCTATAACTGCCTCTCTCTTCCTTGCTTCCTCCAGCTGAACTGGCCTCCTGTCACCCACCCCTGGCCTGTCCCCTCCCCCTATCCGCCCTCCTTCCCCCCAGTACAAGCCCAGTTCTCCCAGCCTTTCTGACTTCGCACGTGCTGCTCTCTGTACTGGGAAGTCTTGTCCCGCCTGGTCTTTGCTTGGTTGACTCCTTCACACCCCGACGTCTCAGCTGACATATCCTTTGAAGCCGTCTCTGATACTGAAGTAGGTGATTATCTCACAGAAACCTCTTTCTTCCTTTACTGCACTCTTCAACTCTTTTAATACTTTTTATACTTGAATTTTTACAAATATGTTTCTTTCATTATATAAGTCTGTTTCTTCCATTATAAGTTTCATATGATGGAGTCGTGTGTCTTGTGTTCTGTTGTATTCCCAAGTGCCTATCACATAGCAGGTGCTCAATAAAAATTTGTTGAATGGACATTGAATCCCACAATTTGAGTGTTATCATTATTGTAATTATTATTAGTAACCAGGTGCTGACTCTGTGCCAGGCACTGTGTTGGTTTTTCTATATCTAGCATCTTTATTTAATTCCACAGTGATCCCAGTGGGGTGGATTGTATTATCCCCATTCCTCAGAAGAGGAAACAGGTTCAGTTCCTTGCTCAAGGCCACCCTATTAGGTAGTGATAGAGCTGAGATTCAAACTCAGGTTTTCTAACACCAAAGGTGTGTTCCTCCCACTCTGCCCCCGTGTTCCTCTCCAGAGGAGGAGTCCTCGTACTGCCCGGCTTACTGTTTGACATCCACTGAGGCATGTGAGTCCCGGGGAAGAAGGGCAGAAGGGACAGACTTGCCAGGTGGGAGGCTGCTTTGGATGTGAGCTGGGAAGGCTGATGTGTAAGTGGGGGCAGGCATGTTGCTGGAGAGGGAGGGAGGGGGAGGGAGGGAGAGAGAGGGAGAGAGAGAGAGAGAGAGAGGTCTCTTTCTCTTTTTATAAGGACACAGTCCCATCCATTTAGGGCCCCACCTTTATGACCTCATTTAAACTTAATTACCTCCTAAAGACCTTTTCTCCAGATACAGTTGCATTGAGGTTAGAGCTTCAGCATATGAAATTTTGGGTGGGGGGCAGGGACACAATTCAGCCCATAACAAGTCTCCAGAGCGCTTTGGGGAGTCCAGGCTTTAGGGCCAGATAAACGTAGCTCCAAACCCTGCCTGGCCCCTTCCTAGCTCTTGGACCCTATTTTTCTAGGTCTCAGTTTCCTTCTCTGTGAATTGGGGTTACCACCATCCACCCTCCTTGCTTCATAGGGCACTAAGTAACAGATGATGTAATGTGTAGAAATGCAGTTGTTTTATGTGTACTTATTTACAGCAGGTAATTTAATATTTTTGTATACTGCAAAATGATTACCACCATATTGTTAGCTAACACCTCTATCACATCACATAATTACCATTTCTTTTTTGTGGTAAGGCTGTTTAAGATCTACTCTCTTAGCAACTTTCCAGTATATAATACAGTATTATTAACTCTAATCACCATGCTGTACATTAGATCCCCAGAATATATTCATCTTATAACTTACCTCCTTGACCAACTTCTCCCCATTTCCACAACCTCCCAGCCCCTGGTAACCACAATAATATTATTATTATATCTAGTAATAGTATTAACAATAATATGCCATTATGTCTAATAATAATCTAATAATATACTACTACTATTATTAGTATTATATCTAATATCTAATAATAATATTATTGTATTTAATAATAATAGTAATAATTAGAGACTGTTCAGTATCTTACCAATAAGTTGGGCTTCTTACACCTACAATAAGAAGCATTGAGGGATGAAATAGTCCTTCAGAATTTGGTGGGGCTGATGCTGGAACCAACTTGATCCTTCACTGGGTGCAGGTTCTGACAGTCAAATATGCTCCACCAATGACCGGAGGGCTTACAGCTTCCCATTGGACAGGAAGTGAGGGCTAGGTGGGAGGGCCTTGGAAACAGGAAGAGGCGGGACTTCTGCCTCAGCTGTGGGAGGCAGGTAGGCCTTAGGCGTTACGCTGTGTAGGCTCCAAACTTTGGAGCTTCCTGGGTGAAATTCGGAACTGCCCGGGGACACGGAGGGCCAGGAGAGACTGCGGAAAGCGGCAGGCGCTCCGCATTGGTAGGTGGTAGGTGGCGGTTTTCACAAGCAAGAGAATTTATTATACAAACGAGGCTTGTCTCGGATGCCGCAAGATGAGGTGGTCTCTACGCGTCTGACAGAATCTTCAAAGTTTAGAGAGGCCTTGGGTTCAGTCACGTATCCCGGCCAGATGGTCTCCACCACGCCTTTCTCAAGGCTGCATCCTTGAAATGGCTCCTAGTGCAGGAACAGCACGTTCCAAGGACAGGGGTGCGGTGAGGAGCTTCCATTGCCCGGGGCCAGCTCGCGGGTCACCCGGAGGTCACATCCTCTCGGTGACCTCCTCCAACACGCTGGACGCTGAGCAGAAGCAGCCTCCCTGCAGGGCTGAGGTAGCCGAATGAAGCGAAGTGGGGGCAGGAACTGAAGGGTGCACTCCTGGAGTCTTTACTAAGCCTGCTTCACTCACCTGTAGTCTCTTTTGCTTCTAATTCTGGCTGGAAGTTTCTCTTCGGCTTTTAACACCCAGAGTCCTCAGAAGCCGCCACATGGCTCCACCAGAGAGGAGAGCAGAATCAAGAGATGGAGACGGTGATCCCATAGTATCGGTTTGGACCCCTGAGTCCTACTGTACCTGAACCCCTGGTCTCTTCAGACGTGTCAAACGATGAATTCACTGTTAGCTGAACTGATTCCAGCTGCTTTTCTGTTGCTTTGCAACGGAAAGCGACCTGGCCAATGCCACCTCCAAAATCAGCAGGCGAGAGTTAGATGCCAGCTATTTTTAAACATTTGAGACAATCAATTCAAAGCTTAGAAGGAAAAGAAAATCCCAGGGCTGCGGCCTCTGAGCACATGTCCTGGAGAATCACTCTGAACCAAGCAAGAATGTGGACTCTGAGCTGCAGTCAGCAGCCTGAATCCAGGCTGGGCCGGGAGGGGAAGGAAGGACGGCAGACTGGCAGGAACGGCAGCAGCATAAATCAAGGCTCCAGGACTGGTATGTACATTTCCTTGGAGGAGGAAGCACAGCGCAGTCGATGCCTGATGGATGAGAAGGGCTCAGCCTGAGTCTGAGGGACCCTGATTGTTCAGGAGTGCTTCCCTTTATGCAGTGAGGTTCTTGTTGAAAAGATGGTGGAAAAGAGAAGTTAAGAAAAGTAGGGTTTATTTTGCAGTTGGTTTTTTTTTTTTTTTTTTTTTTTTTTTTAATT
>NC_041227.1:58952381-58957234 GCF_002837175.3 Physeter macrocephalus
CTCACTGCTGTGGCCTCTCCCGTTACGGAGCACAGGCTCCGGACGCGCAGGCTCAGCGGCCATGGCTCACGGGTCTAGCCGCTCCGCGGCATGTGGGATCTTCCCGGACCGGGGCACGAACCCGCGCCCCTGCATCGGCAGGCGGACTCGCAACCACTGCGCCACCAGGGAAGCCCTTGGAAGTTATTTTTAAAAGTCTTTGAAATGTCCTTTTCTGTATTTGGCAAAAGCAAAATGGAAATTGATAGCGTTGTCACCGCTGGCGTCCCCCTCCCCCCGGCTGCCTGGCTGAGGGAAAAACTCTGGGAAAACACAGAGGTTTCTGTTGAAGCGGCTGGTTTGTTACTGTGTGAACGTTTCCTGCAAGACCTGACCAGCTCTCCTTTAAAGCAATTTCTCCTTTTCTTGTTCCTTCTCTTTTCCTGCCAGTGTCAGGTCCTCTGTGTCATAGCTGGATTCAGAAATCCAGGCAGCAGGAGTCGGACCCCAATCTGGCCACTTCCAGCAGAAAAGCCCTCCAGTGGCTTCTTTTGCCTCTGAATAACATCCAGCTTCTTTATCGTCACCACAGGCCCTGTGTGGTCCACCTGTCACCCCCCCTCCTTCACTCAGCCCCACTCCTGTGGCCTCCCTCTGCTCCTCAAACACGCACATTCTTTCCAGCCCCAGGTCATTTGCATGGACTTTTCTCTCCGCTTGGAACTCTATTCCCCTCTGGTCATGGATGTCTCCTTCCTTGACATCTCTGCTCAAGTGTCACCTTCTTATAGGCCCTTCCCTGACCCCCCCCAGTTGAAAATAAATCCCCTTTGCTATTTGGTCACAGTTGGGCATAACCTCAGTTAGGGTTACCAGAGAAAAACGGGGTTCCTAGTTAAGTCTGAATTTTAGGTAAACATCAAATAATTTTCTAGCATTGCATGGGACATACTGTACTAAAACGTATTCACTGTTACCTGAATTTCAGCTTTAACTGGGTGTCCTGTATTTTATTTGCTAAACCTGGCAGCTCTGGCCTCAAGATCCGTGTTGAACAAATGAACGAAGCTCTCCGCACAGAGCCTGGCACACAACAGGCACTGAGTGCATGTTTAGGCATCATCTTCATCCTCTTCCTCCTCCAGTTGCTTCTTGGAACTCAGTCTCCCTGCTCCCTCTTCCCTCTTTGGAGATGGACGAGAGAATGTTTTCTACCAGAGGGCCATGGCCCACCTCTTTAGAAGAGCATAAAATAGTCTCTGCTGCGGCTTTGGAATCTGATTGCGGTGGTGTTTGGCAGGGAAACGCAGTGAGTTATCACAGTGCATTCCCTCCAGCGCTGGGTCATGCAAATATTTATTGCAAGCATTAAATAATAAATGGAACAGCCTGCCCAATGGTAAATCTGTCATGTTTGGTTTCAACCAGGAGTTGTGACGGCTCCAGAATTGCTGCCCATTCCTCTGCCTCCACCTGCCCTCCAGAGGGGCAAGGCAAACAGCCGGCTCTCTGGGGGGAACTCAGCAGGGCTGATTAGACACCTGGATGCCAGAGGGGTTTGGCGGGGGATGCTCAGCCAGGCACGGAAACAGGCAGGTAAGGTCAGGCTGCGGCCGGGAACCTGAGCCGGTGGATGAGATGCTGGGTAGGCCTGGCACAGGCAGTCACGCTGCAGCCCCCACCGTGGTTCTCAGGGAGGCAGGGCTCCTTGTCCACGTCTGGTGTCATCTCCAGTATTTACCCTGACGCTCATGTCAGCTTCACTGGCCAGAGCTTGCCAGCATCTGAAAGTGGCGTCAACATTCCGCCCCGTTTCTTGACTGAGAGGTGGCGGATGAGAGAGGAATGAGCATGTTAGATACTCAGATGCAGTGATGTTTCCCGAGCCTCTGACATGTGCTGAGGCCCTCTGCAAGCATTCTGCCATTTAACCCGGTCTTACAATGTGGAACTCAAATATGTGGGTTCGTGAGCCAGACGGATCTGAGTCGGGATCCTCTCTGCACTCCTAGAGTCATAGTTTCTTGAGCTGTAAAGTCGGGGGAATGATGGTTGCACCTCTTAGGGTCATGTGGCAATGAAATGAGCTCATAGAGGTGAAGGGCTTCGCACAGTGCCTGGGACCTGGTGAGTGGTCGCCAAATGCCACCTCTAATGGTTAATAATGGTCCAGAGAGGAAAGTAACCTGCCCAGATCCCCAGACAGAGCGCCCCGCTAAACCATGGGCAGGGATAAATCACATCCCAGAGTATGGGGTGAACAGTGTTCTGGTCACATAGCCACTGAGTGGTGAAATTAAGGCTCCAACCTGGGGTTTTATGGCCCCCAAATAATGCTCCTTCTCCTATCCCAGACCTGCCCTAGCCCCTGTAGGGTGGTGGGGAGCCTGCATTGGCAGACGGATTCTTAACCACTGCGCCACCAGGGAAGTCCCTCCAGTTGGTTTTTATACTAGCCACAGTTTCATCTGTTGAGCCTCTACAATGTGCCGGACACTCTGCTTGTTTCTTTCATATGCAGTATTTACTCATTCCACCGAGGCCTGCTGTATACAGCTCTTCATATCGGGTACTGCACAACTCCTGGGTGAACAGCACTCCTTGGAATTTTGCAGTGCATAACCTTTGCAGCAGTATGGGCCAGTCCTGTTTCCAACAAACTGTAAGCTAGTTGGTGTTATATCTCCGTTTTTTAAAAAAATAGTTGAGGCACTAGCCACAGAAGGGGTAGGTGTGTTGCCCAAGATAACATAGCTTGTGGGTGGGAGAATTCTAACTCAAACCCAGGTCAAGGTAACTTACTTTCCATTGTATCACTTAGCTCTCTGTGAGTTAAAATACTCTCCAGGATAAGTTTAGTTGCTTCTCATATCTCAGACTTACTTGGAATGTGGACCAGTGGAGTCATATTGTTCATATTGATGCCTCCAGTTCTTAGCAAGGTACCTGTATCCAATGGGCAAGTGCTTGTTGAACTGAACTGGGACTGATCGGAGTGCCAGGGCTCCATGAAGAAAACCTCATCCAGGGGGCTGGACAGAGGAAAATGCACTTAGAGGAATGGGTGTTTTCTGGTTTCTAGTAGAAATAAATCTAGCAGTACGTTTTGAAGTTGATGATGAAAGGGCTGATTTCTGTAGACATCATCAAACCCTGAGAACTTTTCTGGGAGCTGTCTAGTGTCTTGATGGAGTACACAGCCAGGCCCATCTGGCTATGTAGTGGAGACTTGTTTATTACTGGTGTATCCTTCCCTGTTCCTAAAATACAGTAGGGATTCAACAGTGTGTGTAGGATGGGATTCAAAAAGAATCATACTTTTGTTGGGAAATGCTTCTTTGAGATGCTCAGCTGGGGGAAGATAAGGGCTGGGGATTGCAACTTAACCTGAAGATAGAAAAAGCCATTTGTAACACAAAAGGGATTTACCATTTCTTTCTGGCATTGGCCTTCTGGTGGGGCTATGTTTGACCTGTACTTTGTTTTAAGTAAACTTGAATTAAAAGCAAACATTTAAAAGTTAGAAGAGTTTACGTTAAAAATCCTGATTTTGAGCTCCTCTTAAAAATCAGAAGATGGACCCACGCTCTTGCAGGGCAATGATCAGCTGGAGGTGAGAAGCAGCTGCCCCCTTTAGAAGAGTATGGGCTGCCCAGTTCACCACAGTTCCCCCACTCCCTGTTGTGTTATGCCCAGACTGCCTCCCTCATTTCTGCTGCTAACTGGTCCTTACAGATGATTGAGTTTGTGATTCTTATTTGTGAGTCTAGGCTGGAAGATCAGCCATTCTTGGTTTTTATTACAGCTTTTTTTTTTTTTTTTTTTTTTTAAATCATCTAAAGAAGGACTCACATAGATTCGATAGTTTCTCATCCGTTTTTGGAGATGGGGAAACTGAGTCCAAGTAGAAGTTAAATCACTTATCTGGGGTCACAGTGCTGGTCCTGGAAAGTCCAGCGTCTTTCTCCTTGTGTACCATGAGAACAGCTTCTACTACCCTTTCTGACTTGGCCACTGGGGAACGCAGAGCCACATTTTCAGATCCAGTTTAGGAACTGACCTTCTGGCCTGTGTATCTTTACCTTCCATCCTGCTCTATTCCTGTCTTTCTCTCTTATTATAAATTATTTTTCTCTAGTCCCAAGTTTAAATTTATATTCTATAATTTTGTCATACATATTCCTTGGAGTCTACTGTAAGTTCGATGTGGGTGGTGAATGAATAAACAAAATGTCATGAATTTTAAAAGTCCAAGAAGGGCCTGCATCACACCAAACTTCAAGCTGGATGACTTGTCATAGACTCAGACTGTGGCTCTGTCGTGACCAATTGCCAGTTTTTGTTTGTTTGTCTGTCTTTAGCTCTTTGCCAACAATACATTTAGCCTTCCTGGCATCAAAGTGGCCCAGGCCAATGCCTTCAGCGTAGAGTGGCTCTGAGGGGTCGGTCTGGTGTTAGGAGGGGGTTGGCAGACTCTGTCCTCAGACAGGCCGTGGGGGTGGAGATGGGGTAGGGACAGCTTCACTACCTGCCCTGGCATCTGGGTCTTGGTTGGAGAAAGAATTCCAGGCTCTGCCAACTTCTGTTCTATCTCCCATGGTCCCACCAGTGTGGCCATTCCGGCAGCGATCTAGAGAGAAAGTTTCCAGCCAGGAGTTTTTGGCTTGTTTGATTTTGAACTTGTTCCCTCACATCCCTTTCCCCACCTCACCCTGTTGGTCCATGGACATTTTGTTGTTGTTGTTGTTGTTGTTGTACGCGGGCCTCTCACTGTTGTGGCCCCTCCCGTTGCGGAGCACAGGCTCCGGACGCGCAGGCTCAGCGGCCATGGCTCACGGGCCCAGCCGCTCCGCGGCATGTGGGATCTTCCCGGA
>NC_041227.1:58958659-58993466 GCF_002837175.3 Physeter macrocephalus
CTCTTTCTCTTTTTATAAGGACACAGTCCCATCCATTTAGGGCCCCACCTTTATGACCTCATTTAAACTTAATTACCTCCTAAAGACCTTTTCTCCAGATACAGTTGCATTGAGGTTAGAGCTTCAGCATATGAAATTTTGGGTGGGGGGCAGGGACACAATTCAGCCCATAACAAGTCTCCAGAGCGCTTTGGGGAGTCCAGGCTTTAGGGCCAGATAAACGTAGCTCCAAACCCTGCCTGGCCCCTTCCTAGCTCTTGGACCCTATTTTTCTAGGTCTCAGTTTCCTTCTCTGTGAATTGGGGTTACCACCATCCACCCTCCTTGCTTCATAGGGCACTAAGTAACAGATGATGTAATGTGTAGAAATGCAGTTGTTTTATGTGTACTTATTGTCATTATCTCTATTCTAGAGCAGGCCGACTATAATTCTTCTCCCTCTTTTCTTCCCAACCTTGAGTAGTTTGGAAGTTATTATTATTATTATTATTTTGCGGTACGCGGGCCTCTCACTGCTGTGGCCTCTCCCGTTACGGAGCACAGGCTCCGGACGCGCAGGCTCAGCGGCCATGGCTCACGGGTCTAGCCGCTCCGCGGCATGTGGGATCTTCCCGGACCGGGGCACGAACCCGCGCCCCTGCATCGGCAGGCGGACTCGCAACCACTGCGCCACCAGGGAAGCCCTTGGAAGTTATTTTTAAAAGTCTTTGAAATGTCCTTTTCTGTATTTGGCAAAAGCAAAATGGAAATTGATAGCGTTGTCACCGCTGGCGTCCCCCTCCCCCCGGCTGCCTGGCTGAGGGAAAAACTCTGGGAAAACACAGAGGTTTCTGTTGAAGCGGCTGGTTTGTTACTGTGTGAACGTTTCCTGCAAGACCTGACCAGCTCTCCTTTAAAGCAATTTCTCCTTTTCTTGTTCCTTCTCTTTTCCTGCCAGTGTCAGGTCCTCTGTGTCATAGCTGGATTCAGAAATCCAGGCAGCAGGAGTCGGACCCCAATCTGGCCACTTCCAGCAGAAAAGCCCTCCAGTGGCTTCTTTTGCCTCTGAATAACATCCAGCTTCTTTATCGTCACCACAGGCCCTGTGTGGTCCACCTGTCACCCCCCCTCCTTCACTCAGCCCCACTCCTGTGGCCTCCCTCTGCTCCTCAAACACGCACATTCTTTCCAGCCCCAGGTCATTTGCATGGACTTTTCTCTCCGCTTGGAACTCTATTCCCCTCTGGTCATGGATGTCTCCTTCCTTGACATCTCTGCTCAAGTGTCACCTTCTTATAGGCCCTTCCCTGACCCCCCCCAGTTGAAAATAAATCCCCTTTGCTATTTGGTCACAGTTGGGCATAACCTCAGTTAGGGTTACCAGAGAAAAACGGGGTTCCTAGTTAAGTCTGAATTTTAGGTAAACATCAAATAATTTTCTAGCATTGCATGGGACATACTGTACTAAAACGTATTCACTGTTACCTGAATTTCAGCTTTAACTGGGTGTCCTGTATTTTATTTGCTAAACCTGGCAGCTCTGGCCTCAAGATCCGTGTTGAACAAATGAACGAAGCTCTCCGCACAGAGCCTGGCACACAACAGGCACTGAGTGCATGTTTAGGCATCATCTTCATCCTCTTCCTCCTCCAGTTGCTTCTTGGAACTCAGTCTCCCTGCTCCCTCTTCCCTCTTTGGAGATGGACGAGAGAATGTTTTCTACCAGAGGGCCATGGCCCACCTCTTTAGAAGAGCATAAAATAGTCTCTGCTGCGGCTTTGGAATCTGATTGCGGTGGTGTTTGGCAGGGAAACGCAGTGAGTTATCACAGTGCATTCCCTCCAGCGCTGGGTCATGCAAATATTTATTGCAAGCATTAAATAATAAATGGAACAGCCTGCCCAATGGTAAATCTGTCATGTTTGGTTTCAACCAGGAGTTGTGACGGCTCCAGAATTGCTGCCCATTCCTCTGCCTCCACCTGCCCTCCAGAGGGGCAAGGCAAACAGCCGGCTCTCTGGGGGGAACTCAGCAGGGCTGATTAGACACCTGGATGCCAGAGGGGTTTGGCGGGGGATGCTCAGCCAGGCACGGAAACAGGCAGGTAAGGTCAGGCTGCGGCCGGGAACCTGAGCCGGTGGATGAGATGCTGGGTAGGCCTGGCACAGGCAGTCACGCTGCAGCCCCCACCGTGGTTCTCAGGGAGGCAGGGCTCCTTGTCCACGTCTGGTGTCATCTCCAGTATTTACCCTGACGCTCATGTCAGCTTCACTGGCCAGAGCTTGCCAGCATCTGAAAGTGGCGTCAACATTCCGCCCCGTTTCTTGACTGAGAGGTGGCGGATGAGAGAGGAATGAGCATGTTAGATACTCAGATGCAGTGATGTTTCCCGAGCCTCTGACATGTGCTGAGGCCCTCTGCAAGCATTCTGCCATTTAACCCGGCCTTACAATGTGGAACTCAAATATGTGGGTTCGTGAGCCAGACGGATCTGAGTCGGGATCCTCTCTGCACTCCTAGAGTCATAGTTTCTTGAGCTGTAAAGTCGGGGGAACGATGGTTGCACCTCTTAGGGTCATGTGGCAATGAAATGAGCTCATAGAGGTGAAGGGCTTCGCACAGTGCCTGGGACCTGGTGAGTGGTCGCCAAATGCCACCTCTAATGGTTAATAATGGTCCAGAGAGGAAAGTAACCTGCCCAGATCCCCAGACAGAGCGCCCCGCTAAACCATGGGCAGGGATAAATCACATCCCAGAGTATGGGGTGAACAGTGTTCTGGTCACATAGCCACTGAGTGGTGAAATTAAGGCTCCAACCTGGGGTTTTATGGCCCCCAAATAATGCTCCTTCTCCTATCCCAGACCTGCCCTAGCCCCTGTAGGGTGGTGGGGAGTGCAGCCCACATGCCTGACTCCAACCCTCATAGCCTGGGATTTGTGGTGTCTCCCAGTGATGAGGGCTGGAGCTGGAACCTTCCATGTGGCTGCGCAGAGTGGGACCACGCAGGACGCGTTTGGCTCTGAATCACTGAGAACCCGAGTGGAAGTGGCTTGGGCAACGGTGCAGTTATTGCCTCACAGTAGGTGACCCTGTGATTGGTTCATTCAAGGGTTTTGTTGTGTAATGGCCGATCCAGTCTCTTTCCACCATTCTGCTCTTTTGCCCTCCACAGCACATGGCTCTTGTCCTCAGGGGTGCCCCTCATGGTCTCAAGATGATACAGAAAGGGGAGAAGAGAGCCCAGCCCTTCCATTTGTCCCTTTTATGATCACTTTGCCAGAGCCCCCTCAGCTGACATCCCCTTGAATCTCATTGGTCAGAACTGCATCACATGCCCTTTTTTAAGCTAATCACTGGCAAGAGAAGTAGAATTACCATGATGGGCTTGGATCAGTGGTTTTCAAAATGTGTTTCCCAGACCAGCCTCATTAGCATCACCTGGGAGCTAGTTAGAAATACAAATTCTAGGCCCTTTCCCCACACTTCCACCCTCCAACATGCTGAATGAGAAACTCTGGGGGTGGGGCCCACAATCTATGGTTGAATAAGCCTTCCAGGTGACTCTGATAGATACTAAATTTGAGAACTTCTGGCTTAGACCAGGGATCTTTTCCTATAAAGAGCCAGATAGTGAATATTTTAGGCTTGTGGCCTTACAGTCTCTGTAGCAACTGCTCAGCTCTGCTGTTGTAGTATGAAAGCAGCCATAGATAACACGTAAACGAAAGGGCCTAGTTATGGCCACTGAGATTTGAATTTCATATAATTTTTATGTGTTAGGAATATTTCTTAGGCAGCTTTTTCATCTTTCCACTGAAGACAGTCTTCATTGTCCTGAAAAGCCTGGACATGTGTCCTCATACCTGAAACTCCAGCTCATAATCCCAGTGGTGTCAGAGCCTGGGAAGGTAATTGTGTGTGTGTCCAGGACACCGTTTCAAGCTTCCTGCACCTTCTTTGTGATCCTCTAAGATGGAAATCCCTACTCACATTTTATAGATGAGGCAACTGTTAACTGAGTTTCAAAAGTTTACAGGGCCAGCATCTAGAGCTACTTTACAGCTTCCCAGTTCTGTGAATTTTCTGCCAGTTCTCTGGGCTACTCCCTGGAGGGTCCACAATCCATGGTCTGGCTGCTGGCCTCCCTCTTTCCTTAGTAATAATAAAATTGCTGATAGTAACAACAACAATAATAAATAGCTACCATGAGATTGAATGTTTACAGTCTTCCAGACACCATCCTAAGCACTTTATATACGTTACCTCCTTGAACCTATATCAATATTGTAGGCGAAGTAACTCAGGGTCACCACCATTGAGTGGGGGGCTGACCCAGTTTTGAACCCAGGCTGTTGGGCCCCAGAGCTCAAGCTTGATTAATTACTAGAAGGAGACCTGATATTAAAATAGAATAAAAATAAATATACAGAAAACTTTAACTCTGCCATTCTTCCCCCATCCCTTGCCTGAAATCTTTTGAACATGATCATAATGGTTTTGCTTTGCTTTTGTTGCTTTTTACCTGGATAATTGAGGTCCAGTACTCCTGTTAAACAAATATGCCTCTAAATTTTAGAACTGCTATAGCCCTCCGTAAATACGATGATGGGTAAGAAAGGGGATTGCATTGTTGTTTTCTAGTATAGAGAAGAGAAAATTGAGGTTTCTGTGATTTGTCATGTCCCCCCAAAGCCCTAACTACCAATGTGAAGGTTTATGGAGATGGGGCTTTTGGGAGGTGGTTAGGTTTAGATGAGGTCATGAGGGTGGGACCCTCTTGATGGGATTAGTGCCCTTATAAGAAGAGAAAGAGACACCAGAGCTTTCTTTCTGTCCACCATGTGAAAACACAGCAAAAAGGCAGATGTCTACAAGCCAGGAATAGAACTCTTACCAGAACCTGACCATGCTGGCACCCTGATCTCAGATTTCCAGCCTCCAGCACCAGGGAAGCCCCATGGACATTTTTAAAAGAAACAGTTGCGAGACAAAATCAAGTCCAGAAATTCAAAACAGAGGAGCCATTTTTATTTATCTTGGCTGTTCCAGGGTAGGGAAGGGAACTCATATTTTTGGAGCTTATTCTGTGCCAGCCAATGTGCTGTGTTAGCTTGAGTGCCTCCTTCTCTTTGAATCCAGAACTGTGAGAAAATAAATATCTGTTGGCTAAGCCACCAAGTCTATGATTTTTTTTTTTTTTTTTTTTTGGCAGTACGCGGGCCTCTCATTCTTGTATTCAGAATAACTAAGAGATGGATGATGCACAGCCTGATTCTGGCTGACTTCTATAACTGCCTCTCTCTTCCTTGCTTCCTCCAGCTGAACTGGCCTCCTGTCACCCACCCCTGGCCTGTCCCCTCCCCCTATCCGCCCTCCTTCCCCCCAGTACAAGCCCAGTTCTCCCAGCCTTTCTGACTTCGCACGTGCTGCTCTCTGTACTGGGAAGTCTTGTCCCGCCTGGTCTTTGCTTGGTTGACTCCTTCACACCCCGACGTCTCAGCTGACATATCCTTTGAAGCCGTCTCTGATACTGAAGTAGGTGATTATCTCACAGAAACCTCTTTCTTCCTTTACTGCACTCTTCAACTCTTTTAATACTTTTTATACTTGAATTTTTACAAATATGTTTCTTTCATTATATAAGTCTGTTTCTTCCATTATAAGTTTCATATGATGGAGTCGTGTGTCTTGTGTTCTGTTGTATTCCCAAGTGCCTATCACATAGCAGGTGCTCAATAAAAATTTGTTGAATGGACATTGAATCCCACGATTTGAGTGTTATCATTATTGTAATTATTATTAGTAACCAGGTGCTGACTCTGTGCCAGGCACTGTGTTGGTTTTTCTATATCTAGCATCTTTATTTAATTCCACAGTGATCCCAGTGGGGTGGATTGTATTATCCCCATTCCTCAGAAGAGGAAACAGGTTCAGTTCCTTGCTCAAGGCCACCCTATTAGGTAGTGATAGAGCTGAGATTCAAACTCAGGTTTTCTAACACCAAAGGTGTGTTCCTCCCACTCTGCCCCCGTGTTCCTCTCCAGAGGAGGAGTCCTCGTACTGCCCGGCTTACTGTTTGACATCCACTGAGGCATGTGAGTCCCGGGGAAGAAGGGCAGAAGGGACAGACTTGCCAGGTGGGAGGCTGCTTTGGATGTGAGCTGGGAAGGCTGATGTGTAAGTGGGGGCAGGCATGTTGCTGGAGAGGGAGGGAGGGGGAGGGAGGGAGAGAGAGGGAGAGAGAGAGAGAGAGAGAGGTCTCTTTCTCTTTTTATAAGGACACAGTCCCATCCATTTAGGGCCCCACCTTTATGACCTCATTTAAACTTAATTACCTCCTAAAGACCTTTTCTCCAGATACAGTTGCATTGAGGTTAGAGCTTCAGCATATGAAATTTTGGGTGGGGGGCAGGGACACAATTCAGCCCATAACAAGTCTCCAGAGCGCTTTGGGGAGTCCAGGCTTTAGGGCCAGATAAACGTAGCTCCAAACCCTGCCTGGCCCCTTCCTAGCTCTTGGACCCTATTTTTCTAGGTCTCAGTTTCCTTCTCTGTGAATTGGGGTTACCACCATCCACCCTCCTTGCTTCATAGGGCACTAAGTAACAGATGATGTAATGTGTAGAAATGCAGTTGTTTTATGTGTACTTATTGTCATTATCTCTATTCTAGAGCAGGCCGACTATAATTCTTCTCCCTCTTTTCTTCCCAACCTTGAGTAGTTTGGAAGTTATTATTATTATTATTATTTTGCGGTACGCGGGCCTCTCACTGCTGTGGCCTCTCCCGTTACGGAGCACAGGCTCCGGACGCGCAGGCTCAGCGGCCATGGCTCACGGGTCTAGCCGCTCCGCGGCATGTGGGATCTTCCCGGACCGGGGCACGAACCCGCGCCCCTGCATCGGCAGGCGGACTCGCAACCACTGCGCCACCAGGGAAGCCCTTGGAAGTTATTTTTAAAAGTCTTTGAAATGTCCTTTTCTGTATTTGGCAAAAGCAAAATGGAAATTGATAGCGTTGTCACCGCTGGCGTCCCCCTCCCCCCGGCTGCCTGGCTGAGGGAAAAACTCTGGGAAAACACAGAGGTTTCTGTTGAAGCGGCTGGTTTGTTACTGTGTGAACGTTTCCTGCAAGACCTGACCAGCTCTCCTTTAAAGCAATTTCTCCTTTTCTTGTTCCTTCTCTTTTCCTGCCAGTGTCAGGTCCTCTGTGTCATAGCTGGATTCAGAAATCCAGGCAGCAGGAGTCGGACCCCAATCTGGCCACTTCCAGCAGAAAAGCCCTCCAGTGGCTTCTTTTGCCTCTGAATAACATCCAGCTTCTTTATCGTCACCACAGGCCCTGTGTGGTCCACCTGTCACCCCCCCTCCTTCACTCAGCCCCACTCCTGTGGCCTCCCTCTGCTCCTCAAACACGCACATTCTTTCCAGCCCCAGGTCATTTGCATGGACTTTTCTCTCCGCTTGGAACTCTATTCCCCTCTGGTCATGGATGTCTCCTTCCTTGACATCTCTGCTCAAGTGTCACCTTCTTATAGGCCCTTCCCTGACCCCCCCCAGTTGAAAATAAATCCCCTTTGCTATTTGGTCACAGTTGGGCATAACCTCAGTTAGGGTTACCAGAGAAAAACGGGGTTCCTAGTTAAGTCTGAATTTTAGGTAAACATCAAATAATTTTCTAGCATTGCATGGGACATACTGTACTAAAACGTATTCACTGTTACCTGAATTTCAGCTTTAACTGGGTGTCCTGTATTTTATTTGCTAAACCTGGCAGCTCTGGCCTCAAGATCCGTGTTGAACAAATGAACGAAGCTCTCCGCACAGAGCCTGGCACACAACAGGCACTGAGTGCATGTTTAGGCATCATCTTCATCCTCTTCCTCCTCCAGTTGCTTCTTGGAACTCAGTCTCCCTGCTCCCTCTTCCCTCTTTGGAGATGGACGAGAGAATGTTTTCTACCAGAGGGCCATGGCCCACCTCTTTAGAAGAGCATAAAATAGTCTCTGCTGCGGCTTTGGAATCTGATTGCGGTGGTGTTTGGCAGGGAAACGCAGTGAGTTATCACAGTGCATTCCCTCCAGCGCTGGGTCATGCAAATATTTATTGCAAGCATTAAATAATAAATGGAACAGCCTGCCCAATGGTAAATCTGTCATGTTTGGTTTCAACCAGGAGTTGTGACGGCTCCAGAATTGCTGCCCATTCCTCTGCCTCCACCTGCCCTCCAGAGGGGCAAGGCAAACAGCCGGCTCTCTGGGGGGAACTCAGCAGGGCTGATTAGACACCTGGATGCCAGAGGGGTTTGGCGGGGGATGCTCAGCCAGGCACGGAAACAGGCAGGTAAGGTCAGGCTGCGGCCGGGAACCTGAGCCGGTGGATGAGATGCTGGGTAGGCCTGGCACAGGCAGTCACGCTGCAGCCCCCACCGTGGTTCTCAGGGAGGCAGGGCTCCTTGTCCACGTCTGGTGTCATCTCCAGTATTTACCCTGACGCTCATGTCAGCTTCACTGGCCAGAGCTTGCCAGCATCTGAAAGTGGCGTCAACATTCCGCCCCGTTTCTTGACTGAGAGGTGGCGGATGAGAGAGGAATGAGCATGTTAGATACTCAGATGCAGTGATGTTTCCCGAGCCTCTGACATGTGCTGAGGCCCTCTGCAAGCATTCTGCCATTTAACCCGGCCTTACAATGTGGAACTCAAATATGTGGGTTCGTGAGCCAGACGGATCTGAGTCGGGATCCTCTCTGCACTCCTAGAGTCATAGTTTCTTGAGCTGTAAAGTCGGGGGAACGATGGTTGCACCTCTTAGGGTCATGTGGCAATGAAATGAGCTCATAGAGGTGAAGGGCTTCGCACAGTGCCTGGGACCTGGTGAGTGGTCGCCAAATGCCACCTCTAATGGTTAATAATGGTCCAGAGAGGAAAGTAACCTGCCCAGATCCCCAGACAGAGCGCCCCGCTAAACCATGGGCAGGGATAAATCACATCCCAGAGTATGGGGTGAACAGTGTTCTGGTCACATAGCCACTGAGTGGTGAAATTAAGGCTCCAACCTGGGGTTTTATGGCCCCCAAATAATGCTCCTTCTCCTATCCCAGACCTGCCCTAGCCCCTGTAGGGTGGTGGGGAGTGCAGCCCACATGCCTGACTCCAACCCTCATAGCCTGGGATTTGTGGTGTCTCCCAGTGATGAGGGCTGGAGCTGGAACCTTCCATGTGGCTGCGCAGAGTGGGACCACGTAGGACGCGTTTGGCTCTGAATCACTGAGAACCCGAGTGGAAGTGGCTTGGGCAACGGTGCAGTTATTGCCTCACAGTAGGTGACCCTGTGATTGGTTCATTCAAGGGTTTTGTTGTGTAATGGCCGATCCAGTCTCTTTCCACCATTCTGCTCTTTTGCCCTCCACAGCACATGGCTCTTGTCCTCAGGGGGTGCCCCTCATGGTCTCAAGATGATACAGAAAGGGGAGAAGAGAGCCCAGCCCTTCCATTTGTCCCTTTTATGATCACTTTGCCAGAGCCCCCCCAGCTGACATCCCCTTGAATCTCATTGGTCAGAACTGCATCACATGCCCTTTTTTAAGCTAATCACTGGCAAGAGAAGTAGAATTACCATGATGGGCTTGGATCAGTGGTTTTCAAAATGTGTTTCCCAGACCAGCCTCATTAGCATCACCTGGGAGCTAGTTAGAAATACAAATTCTAGGCCCTTTCCCCACACTTCCACCCTCCAACATGCTGAATGAGAAACTCTGGGGGTGGGGCCCACAATCTATGGTTGAATAAGCCTTCCAGGTGACTCTGATAGATACTAAATTTGAGAACTTCTGGCTTAGACCAGGGATCTTTTCCTATAAAGAGCCAGATAGTGAATATTTTAGGCTTGTGGCCTTACAGTCTCTGTAGCAACTGCTCAGCTCTGCTGTTGTAGTATGAAAGCAGCCATAGATAACACGTAAACGAAAGGGCCTAGTTATGGCCACTGAGATTTGAATTTCATATAATTTTTATGTGTTAGGAATATTTCTTAGGCAGCTTTTTCATCTTTCCACTGAAGACAGTCTTCATTGTCCTGAAAAGCCTGGACATGTGTCCTCATACCTGAAACTCCAGCTCATAATCCCAGTGGTGTCAGAGCCTGGGAAGGTAATTGTGTGTGTGTCCAGGACACCGTTTCAAGCTTCCTGCACCTTCTTTGTGATCCTCTAAGATGGAAATCCCTACTCACATTTTATAGATGAGGCAACTGTTAACTGAGTTTCAAAAGTTTACAGGGCCAGCATCTAGAGCTACTTTACAGCTTCCCAGTTCTGTGAATTTTCTGCCAGTTCTCTGGGCTACTCCCTGGAGGGTCCACAATCCATGGTCTGGCTGCTGGCCTCCCTCTTTCCTTAGTAATAATAAAATTGCTGATAGTAACAACAACAATAATAAATAGCTACCATGAGATTGAATGTTTACAGTCTTCCAGACACCATCCTAAGCACTTTATATACGTTACCTCCTTGAACCTATATCAATATTGTAGGCGAAGTAACTCAGGGTCACCACCATTGAGTGGGGGGCTGACCCAGTTTTGAACCCAGGCTGTTGGGCCCCAGAGCTCAAGCTTGATTAATTACTAGAAGGAGACCTGATATTAAAATAGAATAAAAATAAATATACAGAAAACTTTAACTCTGCCATTCTTCCCCCATCCCTTGCCTGAAATCTTTTGAACATGATCATAATGGTTTTGCTTTGCTTTTGTTGCTTTTTACCTGGATAATTGAGGTCCAGTACTCCTGTTAAACAAATATGCCTCTAAATTTTAGAACTGCTATAGCCCTCCGTAAATACGATGATGGGTAAGAAAGGGGATTGCATTGTTGTTTTCTAGTATAGAGAAGAGAAAATTGAGGTTTCTGTGATTTGTCATGTCCCCCCAAAGCCCTAACTACCAATGTGAAGGTTTATGGAGATGGGGCTTTTGGGAGGTGGTTAGGTTTAGATGAGGTCATGAGGGTGGGACCCTCTTGATGGGATTAGTGCCCTTATAAGAAGAGAAAGAGACACCAGAGCTTTCTTGCTGTGCACCATGTGAAAACACAGCAAAAAGACAGATGTCTACAAGCCAGGAATAGAACTCTTACCAGAACCTGACCATGCTGGCACCCTGATCTCAGATTTCCAGCCTCCAGAACTGTGAGAAAATAAATATCTGTTGGCTAAGCCACCAAGTCTATGATTTTTTTTTTTTTTTTTTTTTGGCAGTACGCGGGCCTCTCATTCTTGTGGCCTCTCCCATTGCGGAGCACAGGCTCTGGATGCGCAGGCTCAGCGGCCATGGCTCACGGGCCTAGCCGCTCCGCGGCATGTGGGATCTTCCCGGACCGGGGCATGAACCTGTGTCCCCTGCATCGGCAGGCGGACTCTCAACCACTGTGCCACCAGGGAAGCCCGTCTGTGATATTTTGTTATGGCAGTCCAAGATGACCAAGAGCAGGGGAGTCTATCCTGGCCTGTCAGGAATATCAGATCTCAGAATAAAGGGTGAAAGGTGACAGCTTCAAAGCTTTTTACTTCCCTGCCCTCCACCTCTCGTCATCACCAGTCCCTCCTGTTCAGGATGTGGGTGCACCTGGTGTGGAGTTGAGAGGAATTCATGGGAGGAGACTTGAGAAGTTATAGTAAAAATAGCATCATAGATAACTTGCTGTATTCAAGGCATGAAACTATAGGTACCAGGAAACCCTGATTTAAATGAATAGGGGATATTTTTCTCCTGTAACAAGATGTCTGGAATTGGGGCTTTGGGGATGGTTTTTGGCTCTGGTTAGCATCCCCGGGACTCTCCTGGCCTCTCTCTCCTGGTTCCAAGATGGTTGCCATGGCTCTAACCTCATGTCCTCATCTGACCAGATCCAAAGGCAGGATAGGGAGGTGATGGAGCATGTGAGTGTTCACGTAATTTCTCCTTGTATTAGTTATCCATTGCTGCATAACAAATTACTCCAAAATTTTGAAGCTTAAAACAATAAACATTTATCATCAATATCCAGGAATTCAGGAGTACTTCACCTTGGTGGTTCTACTTCAGGGTGTCTTGTGAGGTTTCAGTCAAGATGTTGGCTGGGACTGCAGTGTTCTGAAGGCTTGACCAGGGCTGGAGGATCCATTCCAAGATGGCTTCCACACATGGCTGGCAAGTTGGGTTGGCTGTCAGTTGGAGGCCTTCACTCCTCTCCATGTGGGACTCTCCATTGGGTTGCTTGAGTGTTCTCACAACATGGCTGCTGTGTCCCTCAGGGCCATCTGAGACTGAGCCCAAAGAGGAAGCAGCAATGCCTTTCATGTTCTAATTTGGGAAGTCATACATTGTCACTTCTCTTACTTTCTATTCATTAGAAGTGAGTCAGTAAATTTAGCCTTCCCTTCAAAAGGAAGGCAACTAGTCTCCACCTTTTGATGGGAGGAGTATCAAAGAATTTGTGCACATATTTTAAAATCGCCACACTCTTTATCAACCTCTTTCTTATCAGAGAGGGGTCTGTCCCAGAGAACCTCCTCCCTCAGATGCCCCTTATATTTCATTGGCTAGTCCTGGGTCACATGACCACTCCCCAGAAAGGACAGGACTGAGCCAACTTTCCTGAGATAAGAACCCCTAAGTAGAACTGGGGTTCTTTTAGCAAGAAGAACTGGAGTGCAGAGGATGGCTTTTGGGTGGCTGTCAGCAATGTCTGCCATAGTACTTTACACATTTGATCTTTAGTTCTCCTAATAACCTTACAAAAGTATGATTACTACCCATGATTTGCTAATAAGGAAACTATGGTTCAGAGAAGTAGGTAATTCCCCAAAGGTCACACAGCAAATAAGGTGGGAGAACCCAGGCCCATCTAGCTCCAAAGGTTGTACTCTTTCCACTGTGCTGCCTCTCCCATCACAACAGTGGTTCTCATCTGTGGTGGGGGGGGGATTTTGACCCCCGGGGGACATTTGGCAGTGTTTGGAGACTTTTTTAGTTGTCACAACTGGGGGTGTTATTGTCATCAAGTGGGTAGAGGCCAGGGATGCTGCTGACCAACCTAGAATGCACAAGACGCCCCCACAACAGAGAAGGATCTGACCCAAAATGTCCATCGTGCCAAGGCCGAGTACCCCTGTAGTAGAACAAGTTCTGGGAGGGCAAGGATCGTGCTATCTTTGCCATTTCTGAATCCTCTCCACTCAGCTTGATCCTGGCACACTGTAAGCGCTCAATAAGCACTGACTGAGTAAACGAACAAGTGAGCTTTACCGAATTCCAGAGTCAAAGCGTCTTAGACTTGGGGAACTGCAGGGTTGTGGGAGGTGGAGAGTGACAGTCCCCACAGCGGACTCACCCAAGCCTCCAGCTTCCCCTGGTTGCAGGAGGCCTGGTTGAGATGTGGTCCTGCCTCTGAACTTGGTCCAACACAGCCTCTGTCCCCCACGTGTGAAGGGGGACTGACCAATAGATGGTCAAGCTTGGTCACCTGTTCATCTCTGATATCACAGAAATAGTGGGACCGAACAAAGAAACACTTCTCTGAATCTACCCATTTCTAAATGGACTAGCCACTGAGGAGGAAACAATGATTTATTTCTCACTGCCCTTTGTTCCACACTCTGCTCTTTGTAGGCAGTTGCTGGTGCTTCAGGGCAAAGATAATGAAAGTTCTTCCTTGTGTCAAACTCTTTTCCCTGGGAGACAGAGCCCTGGCATCAACCTAAACAGAAGGCCTGGGTTCTGGGAGCCTGGCTGGGAGGTCCAGGGTGTCTGTGCCTGTGCTTCCCTGGAAATAGGCTGGACTTGCAGCAATTAACAAGTATCTTGTAATTGACATTTCAATACCTGTTGGCTTCTTCATTGGATGTTTCCGTATCACATCAGGTTATGAGAGAAAGCAATGTTCTGTAATGGCTAGACAAGACCGAATTTTTTTTTCCCCTAGAGGTCAGTTTTTGCAGCAAGGATGGAGCCTTGAATTGACTCGAAACGTTTCCCTGGCTTGGCACAGCAAGGAGAATAGTCATCTTATCCTCACAAACACTCCATTCTGCAACTGAGGAAACCAAGGCTCAGAGAGATTATGTGGCTTGTCCAGATCCCGCGGACAATAGGTATAGAGCGGGGATTTGAACCCAGGACTGTCTGTCCACCCGCCACTACCCGGCAGTCTCCAAGTCTCAGGACAGTCTGGCTCAAAAGGCCACACTGTACTCCCTCGGCCTTGCTCTTGTGGTGACCTGCACCCCTTCTTCAGAGTCTTGGTTACTGCCAGAGGCTGGATGTTTGTGTCACCCCAAAACTCATGTTGAATCACTAACCCCCATACAGTGGTGTTGGGCAGTGCAGCCTTTGGGAGGGGAGTAGGTCATGAGGGTGGAATTGGTTTAAACACCCACGTCAAAGCAAAGAATTCTGGAAGAACGCGTCTCAACCTAAGATGTGTAACGAATCCTGGTTGGGAGAGGATTGGACTCCCCCACCTCCTGTGTTATCGTCATCTTTCAGCCACTAACCCTCCCATCTTCATGTGAACTTTTGTCTGACAGAAGTACTGGCATGGTATTTGCTCAAAAGAAAAAAATTTAAAAATGAGGGCTAGTCTAGAAGCCCATATCTTGAGAAAGGCCAAGCAAATTGGAGTTAATTAGCATGTGAAGGTGTTCGCAACACTGGTGGTGGTTGCATTATAGTACTGACGTGCATTGTCACCTGGTCACACGCCCTAAACTTACACAATGTTATACGTCAATTATATCTCAATTAAAAAAACTACATTAGACTAGGAAAAAAGTTAAATAAGATTACATTTGTGAAGCCAAGTTTGGGGTTCCACTGGGAAACTGCCCTGTCTTCCTCACCATGTAAATCTCCGTCAGCTAAGTAAAAGTGGTCACAGCTCCATGGCTGCAAAGCTGACTTTTCTTTCCATGTGAACTTCTCTTTAAAAGACCCCATGCAAATCTAGAAAGATGAGGGGCAAGCCAAAAAATTGATTTTCTTGAAACGAGGCTACCAAAGCACACAACATATGAGTGACAATGAACATATTTTTTCACATTGTTCTCCTCATCCCTTTCTCATTTATGTCTTTCCTTGGTCTCTTCCCATGGACCTGCATGGGCCTTTCTCCAGCTTGCTTATGGGACATGTGGATGGAAGAGAGAGAGCTGGTCTGTAGTTCCTCATGGCCCAGTCACACCCCTTTCCTAGGTTTTGAGTCGTCTGCTGTCACGTGCCCAGCTGGCAGGGAAACTTAGTTTTCCTCTGACTCTGCTCAGACTCTGATTTTGGAGGAGGCTGATATCAGACTGAGCCTTTGGGGTCCAGGTGGGTAGGGTTCTGGCTCCCTGGGCGCTGGAAGGTGCCATCTGGCTGTCCTGGGAGGGCAAGGGAAGTGGTCCCCACCTTGTCAAGTGTCTGAGGGAAGAGCTGGCTGTCGGGCTGGGTGCCTGTCAGGCTGGGAGGTGGCCGGACAGGGGCAGGTGCAGGGTGTGCTGGGGAGGCACGGCCAGCTGTTCCCAGGGCTCTCGGTGAGTCTGTCAGGAGGCTGTGTCTAGGCAGCCTCTGTCTGATCCCGCCTCCTCTTCACCCACCATCCCCTCACTGCACCTCCCTGTCCTGAGACTTCCCACTAGGCTGATGCAGGGACGTGGTGTTGAACAAAGTCTAGATCGGCCGTGTGCACAGTACTGGGTTAGGCCTCATTGGAGAATGAAAGGCAGCTTGTGTTATTCTGCTTGGGCTGCCATAATGAAGTACCATAGACTGGGCAGCTTAAACAACAGACGTTTATTTCTCACAGTTCTGGAGGCTAGAAATCCAAGGTCAAGGTGTTGGCTAATTTGGTTCCTGGTGAGAGCTCTCTTCCTGGCTTGCAGATGGCCACCTTCTCGCTATGTCCTCACATGGCAGAGAGAGTCAGAGACACACACACACACACACACACACACACACACACACTTGGCTAATTTGGTTCCTGGTGAGAGCTCTCTTCCTGGCTTGCAGATGGCCACCTTCTCGCTATGTCCTCACATGGCAGAGAGAGTCAGAGACACACACACACACACACACACACACACACACACACACACACACACACACACACACACACACACACACACACACGGGGGTGGGGTGGGGTGGGGGAGATCTCCATTAACCCCACCATGAGGCTCCACCCTCATGACCTTGTCTTACCCTGATCTCCAACAGCCTCATCTCTGAATAGCATCACATTGGGGGTTAGGGCTTTAACATTCCAATTTTGGGGAGGGGGCACATTCAGTCCACAGCATACCTCCTCAATCTCAACCCTGCTGTGTGTGCAAGAAGCTACCAGTCTTTCCTGGAGGCCTAATGCCTTGTGAAATATGAGAAAAGCTCCCCAAAATATACACCCAGGGAGTATGGGCCCTGCAGAGGTCATTTCATCCAGGCCCAAGACCCCAGCCTGTCAGAAGCTAGAGGCCAAGGTTAGGGAAGGAGGCAGGAATCTAGGAGGCAGTCAGGGGAGAGGCCAGACTCCAGTGGAACCTTGAGTGAGAGGGGTTGGGTGTATGAGGAGGGGCACTGTGGGCAGGAAGGGCCCAGGAAAGGCCTGGATGGTGGTGGGGGCAGGGCTGTAGAAGCTGGTTTGGGTGAGGACACAGTGAGCCAAATAGGGACCCACTGGGCAGGGACAGATTCACAAATGCTTCCCTGGCTTGTCTCTCCTGGAGAACGCAGCGACGTCCGCACACCTCTTCTCCATCTAGGTGGACCTCGGGTGTGGTCAAGAGCAGAGGAATGAAAGCCAGGGTTTGAATCCTGGCTCTGTCTCTTTTTTAGCCACATGACCTGGGACAAGCCACTGAGCTGCCAGAGCCTCAGGCTCCTCATTTGTAAAGTGGGGGAAAGAGTCTTCATGCATTGCATGGTGCTCATGAGAGTCTTGGGTGATGATGATGGATGAGAATGTGCCTTGTAATCAGTAAAGACATTTAGCCACATCCCCTGAGCTTCTGTTATGTGCTGGCCCCATTACCAATTGCTGGGAGTCTGCAGCAGAAGAGTTTTTGGTGGGTGCTGGACAGAATGGGCTGGTGGGCTCATGGCTGGAGCCCAGGCCTCCTCTGCCACTTGTCTGCCCTGGGCAGGAGTGAGCAGTGCCCACCTCACCTCAGGCTTATTATTCTCAGTCCATCAAATCCATCTGTCTTTCTCATCCGTCTCTTCATCCTTAGACTTCGGGAATTTCAGGTTTGGAAGGGATTCCCTTTTTGCAAGTAAGGAGACTGAGCCTGAAAAGGGGAGTACTTCTTAGCATAAATGTCTGAGCCACATTCCCTGGGTGGGTCTTGTGCTGGGGATTGAGTTGAATCAGATTTGTCTCTGTCTCCATGTGTATCAGGCCTGGTTCTGATATGATTTCTTCTGAACCTCTCAAACTCCCAGGCTATCACACACACCCCTCCACCAGTACCCCACCCCAGATCACCTCTGGTGGGAAGGTTAACAATTGTGCTGCTACAACCTTCCAAGAGAAATTACTATTCCACCTTCCTCCCACCATGGAGCTCTGACTGCCAGCCAGCCAGCGGGTGAGCCAGCTCCAAAGCACAGGTTAGAGTCTGATTCCAGGGTCCACTCTTGGTATCCACTCTCCTAGGTCGTGTTCCTTGGAAACAGACTCTGGGATGGGGACTTGCCTGCTGGAAGTGGACAGGGGAGTCACACCCGTGAACAAGGGAAGCAGGATTAGGTGAAGGGAGCAGTTGGACTGTGGGGAGGTGGCAATGGAGGCCTCAGCTAATCCTTCTCAGAGCTCTGAAGCTGAGAAGGGCTTTCCACCTGGTGCCTGACACTGACCCATCATGAGATGAGGACTGCTCCCTGGGGGTGTAACCTTGGTCGAGGCAGCTCTCTTTGGCCAAGGGAGATTTCTGGGGAGGGCTCAGTGGTGAGACATTGAGAGCCAACACCCTGGCACCTGGGAATGGTCTGTGCAGCACCATGGGGTGGCCACTACAGCTCCTCCCCTTCAAAATCACTGTCCATGATGGAGACTGAACCCACGTGTATCCAGGACCCCTCGCCTCTCCTACAGCGGCCCAACCCTCCACATGGCTGTGGTAGTGGCTGCTATGTTCTTCTATGTTGATCTCCTGGCCAAAATGGACTGGCTCAGAGGAGGGCACCTCACTGAAGCTGGCCCACTAAGATATCTGTCTTTATCGCCACTGGTGACTAGTCCAGTTATAGGCACTTGCACTAGCCTGGTGGGGTCAGAATTCTTCCCTGGGAGTGGGGTGGGAAGAGGTTTCTGTTGTTAATCAGTACTTCCCTGAGGATGGGAGGCCCACAGTGTGAAACTTGGGAACTTTGGTGGTTGGAGGGGAGGCCAGTCTGCAGTGGGAGAGATGAATCTGATGTGCAGGGGGAAAGAGGTGAAAGACAGGGACATGTGAGTCCTGATGAACTCCAGCATCCTGGTTCCAGCTTTTCCTGAAGGCTACATTCTTTTGTACCTTTCCCATGGTTTGGTTGTTTAGCCTTTTTTTTAAAAAAAAAACTATCATTTTAATAAGTTACTCCTTTTGTTTAAGTCAGTTTGAGTCACTGGAAACAGTGACTCCCAGTACATGTAAAATTGTAAAGAGTTGTTCTTTTGAATGTGGTTTGGTTGATCATAATGAGCCCTTTTGTCAGCTCCATAAAGTTCCAACTTAACAAATCCCTCTAGGTGTGGCTCTAGAGATAGGCTGGGGGGCCCAAGGACTACTTCCAGTCCTCAAATATATTTTGTTCGATTGGTATGGTGTTTAAAAAATCCAGTTGGAATCATCTGATAATTGGGAGCTTTATATAGCATCTGGCCTTTTATCTTCTCTTAGTGTATTAGAAGGTCAGGCAGCATTGGGCCCATATTTCCACATGGAAGCAGGTGGTCGGTACAAGATATGCAGCAGCTGCCCCCACCTTTCTTAATGGGGCATGAGCTCCAGTTTGTCACAGACCCCACCATTCTCTATTGCTTTCCATCCCTCCCTCTTTCTTCATTTATGTGACCTGCATGTATTCTGCAGGCATTTTAGTGTGTGGTTCCTCTTTGTATATGGACTCCCTGAATTGTGTGGCCTTATCTGACCCTGTCAAACTTCAGGTTCCTAGAGGGAGACAAAAAAGATACCACACATTGTGAAGGGAACCAATGAAGTAAAGTAGGTGAGAGCTCTCAGAAAGCCTAAAGCTCTCTGAAATCACAGAGCTATAGAAGTGAGAATTATCATCATTATTAATAACAACTGAAAGGACAGGAGACAGGGAAGTCAGCCCCCACTCCACCACCACCCCCCAAGTCCAGAAGGGTATTTGTGCCGTCATGATGGCATTTATCATTGACATTGACAGTTATTATTAAACTATGTCAACTTGCAAATGCAAAATGTTAGCCAAATGAACTAAAATGAGCTGGCAGAAGTAATATCTAGGCGCTGTCTACCTTTAACTTTTCTTTCTGTAAATTGTTGTGACATTTCTCCAGGGCTCAGATCAACAAGGAAGAAAAGAGAGAACCCCTCTGGCTTATTGAAGGTGTTACTTGTTATTCCAGCTGATATCCTGTGTGTCCCACTGTCCCCACTGTCACTGCTGATGTGACGTTTTAGACCTTGGAGACCGTACATTGCTGTCCAACTCCCTCCCCTGGACACATTTATTAAAAAGGGGTGAAGTGTCTCTCCCTTTGTGCCTGTCTCCTCCCCACATTAAAGTTGATTGACTACAATGCATCCTTTTCAAGCTCAAAGTGCAGGCAGAGGTTTGATGAAGCATCTTGCTGCGATCCGCAAGTGGGCTGTACTTTGAAAACATGATGGTTTTATATAACTGTTTGTGTCTGTGGCTGCCTCACAACTGCTGATGCCAGAGTCACTGTGGTGTTGCTTCATGCATGCCCAGGACCACTGTAATCTAGCCCACCTCCCCCTGGTCCCTTCCCACTCTGTGACCCCATCCCTGCCATATTTATGAGTGTGCCATGTGAGCTCACGCTTCCATGCTGCTCTTTTGTCCAAAATGTCCTCTCCTGCAAACAAGATATGCAGCAAACACCTGCAAACACCTCATCTTTCCAGACTTTCTTTGATGATTAAGGAGCTTCAGCACCTGAGTCTTATAATTCTGAAAATCATCTCCTACTTCCCACGACCCCAGATGCAACAGTATGGCTTAGGGGAAGAAGAATGGCCTTTGGAGAGAGGATCATGTGCGTTTGAGTCCTGGCTCTGCCAATTACTAGCTATGCATTTTGGGGTAAGTTACTGACTTCTCTGAACCTCAGTTTCCTCATCTGTAAAATAGGGATAGTGATAGGACCTAAATCTTGTGAGGATTAAATGTGATACTGTATAAAGTGTACCGTCATCACAGTGCCTGGCACATAATGAATGATTAATAGGAGCAATTAATCTAGCTTTGGAGATGGATTGACCCCAGGCAGACGCTGGGAAACCTTTTAAACTGAAATCCCATCTTTTAACTTCTAGGCTCCCTTTCCCTAAAGGCAAGTGCAGAGAAGGATCTAGCTGATTGAAGTTTTTTGGTTACTTGAGGGCTTGTTACCCTCCTATGGTTTTGTGTTAATTTTGGGATAAAGACCGAAATCCTCAGTGTGGTTTACAGTGTCTCACATGGCGAGGGGCCTTGCTCATCTCTTTAGCCTCATATTCCACTTCTTCTCACTCCCTGGGAGGGGCAGACTGCCACAGGGCCTTTGCACAAGCTGCAGCCTTCTGCTGACCCACCTTAATCCACATTACCTACCCATTAACTCCTATTCACTCTTCAGAGCCCAGGTACTTCTCCTGGAAGCTGTCCACAACTCCCTGTGTATCAAACCATATCCCTTCCTACAGAATACTTACTCTGATTTCTGATCCATTTCACATTCATTTCTGTGTTTATTTGATTAATGTCTGATTCTTCCACTGGATCATGAGCTCCATGAGGGCAAGGACCAAATCTGTGCGTTGCTCACTGCGGCATCCCCATAGCACTTATGTTAAGCAGTGGCCGTAATGGCCGTTCACTAAATAATTTGTTGAATGTACAGGTGAATAAATGACTGTTGTTTTAAGAATGTGTGCAGCCAAGATGTTTGCTTGGAACCTCAAAGTCGTAATCTTGAAGAAAGAAGGACCAAGAGATAAATCATTGGAAGACAGAAAATAGCATGATGGAACTGGGTTGCTTCTGACATCTGGGAAATGGACCATTAGGGAGGATTTGAGAAGGAAGTGAGTGTGTTTAGTGCTCATGGTTAAACTGGCTTGTAACTCGGGGACTAAGTTTTATTTGAGAGTAGGGCTGCTGCTGGTGAGGTGCTTTCCATCCCTTGTAAATAGAGTGTTGATGATTGGGTGGACTGACCCACCTTAGGGTCTTACAGGGTTGAAGGAGAACAGCCCTTGCCTCCTAAGTTCTTGACTTGCTATCACAAACACTTCTCAAACAAGCCAAACATTTATTATCCCCAAAACACTGCAAACCTGTTCTTGATAAACAGATTTGGAAAATACAGAAAAAAATGAATAGAAAAAAAAATTAACCAGCATTCTACCACCCAGAGATAATCATATTAACTTTTTGTGCACATGTTTCTGATTTTTTTAAAAATGTGTTTCTCTGTGTGTTTTATCTATACAACATTATAATCTGATTTTTTTCAATTAGCAGATGTATCATGAGTAGAAAATGCCCAGGAAAGCAAGTGTCTCCTTCCTCCTGTGAGGCTTGATGTGACAGTATTAGCCTTGTTCCAGGAGGTTGGGAGTCCCTGAACTGCAGAGTATCTGATTAAGGTGTGAACAGGGGCTTTGGGAAGGATGGTGAGGTGAGGAGACAGGCAATGGTGCAAACAGAGGCATAGCCTCATGGAGCACTTGATGTGACACATCCCCCAGACACTCACCAAGAGATTTTGGGTGGAGAATATGTGTAAGGACCTCAAAGGCAGGGTCATCCTGCTGATAATCTGGAAGGTAGGGTCTTGGAACCATTGACATTTTCATTTATTCACTCAGCAAGTATATCTTGGGTGGCTAACATGTGTCAGGTGCTGGGGATTGAAAGGAACATAAACATGGCTGCATTTAAAACTTACACCATCCCACTTACACATGTAGAAGGGGCAGAGCGCTAAATGTTTGTGATACTTTGTGTCCATACAGATGATTGTTGCAAAGATATGTTGACTCCCTTTAATACATAATGTAACTAGTTGAAAGCAAGCAGATTAGGGTGCAGTATCAGTAAAACTAGCTCTGACACCATTAGCTCTAGCTCTGTTACATTATCAAGAAAACTTTCCTTGGGGCTTTGGGATACCTTATTGCTCCTTCAATCACATCGTGGTCCTTAAGGACCAACTGGTAAGCCAACTTTTATTACCTGTTGTTTTTTTAATCACCACAGGGAAATGATAGCAAGGCATTGGGAAGGGAGACTTATCATACAAGATGAAGTGAGCCAAGCTTGGAAGACGACACTTTTATTTACCTTACAAAGGAAGTGGAATGAGATGAAGGGCTCTGCTGATCAGCAAACCCAAACCATTCTCCCTTCTACCCAGACCGAGAGCCTTCTAAATGGGTTGGGTTCTGTTGCACTTAGCAGCTCTCATTTTTCTGTGGCAAGGAGCCTGGAGTTTGGAGTTGGAAGGTATGCATGTCATGGCCAATTCCAATTAGATTTGATTCCAGGAAAAATGTGTTTTTAATCCATTAGGCACAGAGTCTTTCTAGGATCCACAAGTTTTTCAAGGTTGTACAAAAATGTTTAAGACTTGAAAAAAAACTATTGGCTCCAAAATGTGAAGAGAAAGCAGCAATGTTGAAATTAATGAATATTAAAAAAAAATTCCCACAAACTGTGCTACTTTGTCAATATTGCTAATTGTTAAATTTAGTGTTCATAGAGATTTCATTACGTCTGAAAACGCTGGTAGATTAGAATTTCCCACTTTCAAGAGCCTGTGAGTATGCAGATTGCCAAGAAATCACATGCAATCAGAAATTAAATAAGCCACTTATTGCCAAATAATTTCAGAAGCAAAATTTAAAAATTTGCTCAAAAATGTTTTATAGCAAAAAAATCCATTTAACGTAAGATATAGGCAAATTTGTAATATGATTGAAATGCTGTCTAGTGAGGCCTCCCAAAAGTAAGTGTGTTTAGGGTCTATGAAACTCTTAAAAAGGCCTTGGCATTCATCCTCCCTCCTCTCCCACCTGTAAAATTGATTAGACAGAAGAGATATATATATATATATATATATATATATATATTTTTTTTTTTAGCTTTAAAAAATTTTTATTTATTTATTTATTTTTTATTTATTTTTAAAATAAATTTATTTTATTTATTTTTGGCTGTGTTGGGTCTTCGTTTCTGCGCGAGGGCTTTCCCTAGTTGCGGCGAGCAGGAGCCACTCTTCATCGCGGTGCGCGGGCCTCTCACTGTTGTGGCCTCTCTTGTTGCGGAGCACAAGCTCCAGACGCGCAGGCTCAGTAGTTGTGGCTCACGGGGCTTAGTTGCTCTGCGGTATGTGGGATCTTCCCAGACCAGGGCCCGAACCCGTGTCCCTGCGTTGGCAGGCAGATTCTCAACCACTGCGCCACCAGGGAAGCCCCAGAAGATATTTTTAATGGTGGCTCTTTTGTGAAGTGTTTGACCTTTATGGTAGACTAGATTATTGTTCAGTAAATATTCATTCTCTCCTTTACCTCACTGATGTTCAGCGAGGTCATGTGACTTTGCCTTGATGAGGGCTGTAGGGTACTTCCCCACCCTTTGTTGAATTGGCCATGTGATATTCTTCGGCAAATGGGATGTGAGAGGACCTAGCTCTAGCAGATGCCTAAAATGTGCTTGTGTGATAAGGCTTGCCCTCTTGTGCTCCTGCCTTCTCCACGAGAACAGCATGCCTTAATTAGTCACTGGTCCCAGAAAAATGAGAGACACGTGGAGCAGTGTTACCCCAGCATAACTGTAGACCTGCAGTCTCAAGTAGCGTTGCCCCGGCCAACCCACAAAAGAATGAATGAGAAGTAAATGCTTGCTAAGAATTTGCAGTTGTTTGTTTCACAACATAATTGTGGCCATAGCTGACTGATACAAGCTCCTATACACAGAGGCACTTACTCATGTTTCTGACACAATAATGGTTTGTTATTTTCAACTATATTGCTAGTTACTTGTTATTTTCAACCATGTTGCAAGGGTCATAACTCTAAAAATTTAAAGTTCAGCTACTTTGCACATGTGTTCCCTCTGCCTGAAAAGTTTGTCTCCCTGCTCTTCACGTAGATGGCTCTTTTTTTCATCTTTGTCTCTGGCTTTAAATATTATTTCCTTGGAATGATATCCTCTGATAAATTATTTAAGTTCCATCTGTGGTGGAGCCTGCAATGTCATATTCAAACATCCATATTCCCTTTTCTTTTCTGAAATAAAGCCTTGGATTTTTTTCTTCTTTTGGAAAAAATCTCAAACTTAGAGAAAAGTTGCAACTATAGTACAAATAACCCCCTTCCCACTCCCCAGATCATTTGTGAATAAATTTCTGACATGATGCCCCTCATCTCCCAATACTTTAATGTGCATTTCTTACAGTAAAGGACCTTCTCCTACATAATCATAATACAACCATTAGAATCAGAAAATTAACATTGATACATTACTACCATCTGATCTATAGACCCCATTCAAGTTTCACTGACTATCTCAAGAATGTATTTTGTAAAGGGTCCAACCCACGATCCTGCATAGCATTTAGTTGTCGTATCTTATTCTGGAAGGGTTCCTCAGTCTCCTTGTTACTTTCTTGACCTTGATACTTTCGAAGAGTACAGGCCATTTATTTTGTATAAGGTCTCTCATTTTTGATTCTTCTGATGGTTTCTCATGATTAGATTCAGGTTATACACCCCTCAGGCTTCAACACCTCATGCGAGGCAGACCTTTGTCCCCTGTCATGGATGCTTACCTTGTTTGGTTCCATCTAATGACTTTAAGACTGAATTTTTGAGGAAGGAAGGAAGTCAAAATTCTGATTTTATCAGGGTGACGTGAACTCAGCTGAAAAACCCCACATTTTCTAATCTCTCCGGAAACTAGCTGTGGCCATGTGATTTAGTTGTGGCCAATGAAATGCAAAAAGAAGGGTAATATGGGAATTTTCTCAGAGGGAGGGTTACTCCTTTCTTTGCCTAGTCCTGTTGGTCTGGGATTGGGATGCAATGGCTGGATCTCCAGGTACCATATATGACCATGAAGACAAGTCCAAATGAGAAGTGATGGTTCCCAAATTAAGCCCATGGCTTAAGAAGGCAAATTAAGGAGAACGTGGCAATTGGTTAAGCATGAGGCGTAAGGGAGAAAGACTCAAAGATGATGTTCAGCGCTTGGCTTGGGGAAGTGCATGAATGGTGATGATATACACTGAGAAAGGGAGCCCAGAAATGGGAGTGAAATTATTTGAGAGGCAGGATAAATTCATTTTTGGACAAGTTGAGTTTGAGGTACGTGTCTAAGAGACATGTGATAGAGCTCTTTAAGGTCAGAGACACTGGAAACAGATTTCAATACCAGTATGGTAGACAGAGGGATCAAATCATGATTCTATTCATTGGTGGGAAGGGAGGCTAGAGGGGAGACCTTGAGCATCTATTTATTCTCAATGCTGGCCATGCTTCCTGTTTCCTGAGCACTGACCATGTATCAGGTACTCTGGAGACTGGGTCCCAGGGCTGACAATGGCTTGGAGCACTGGTACAGATCACTGGATTCCTCATTCTAGAAGGGAGCATTGGGGGCAAATCCTTCCTCCAGATCTTTAGCTAGTTTACCCCTTCTGCGAGGAGAAGTCTAGATTTTTTTCCCCAACCCTGCTGTCTCCTTTTCTGGTGAATATACCTCACCTTATCCTAACTACAAACCAAGCCTGTGAGGAAGATCCTGTAATATTATTATACCCAGGCTTAGAGAGTCAAGTTGGCTGAGGTTACATTGGAACCCAAGTAGTCGGACTTAAAGAGCGTCAGTTCTTAACCTCCATACTATACTGCCTCCTAGCAGCTCAGGCCTAGTGAATTTTTACTCCTGGTGGTGGTTCAAAGTTTACAAAGTGCTTTCACATCTTGATATGATTTGGTCCTCACAACAGCTCTGTGGAGCAGGTGAGGCAAGTATTGTTAACCCCCAATTGGAGATGAAGGTACTAAGGACTGGAAAGATTAAAGGACATGCCCAAGGTGACCTGCCCATGAATGGCAGAGTTGCATACAACTTTTGATCTTCTAGTGCCCTACAGAGCACTTTTCCCACAATACCATCTTACTTCTCTTTATTAGTATCTTTGAAAAAGGTATACCGTTTATTTAGGCACTCTTAGCATCTCAGAAGCACATAATACCATAAGCTGACATTGTACTCATTACTTTGTTAGAATGTACCCAGGATTTTGGTTTTATTCCTGTTTGGTGAGGCCAGCAGATCAGGAGATGATTGCCATTGAAAAGATATTTTGTTACCTACAGTTCCCAAGAGGAAGGGGTGTGCTATGCCACGCAGGGCCACGTGGGGAAGTCCCAGGGTCAGTCAGGAGGCAGAAGGAGCAAGGGGAAAGCATGGGCCTGAGCATTTATCGTGGTTTCCATGGGTGAGGTAGGGTAGGTATCCTGAGCAAGTTCAGGATTGGATAATCTGAGTAATTTGGCAGGCTCTGGGTTATAGGGATGGTTGCTAGTTGTCTGATACCTGCGGCCCTGGTGTGATTTAGGGCAGAGGGATAGTGTCCCAGACTGCAGGAATCTGATAAAAGGAGGTGGACGGGGCTGTGGACTGGAGATTGGCTGGTTTGCGTGTCAAAGGCATGTTCAAAGTCAAGTTGTCTGCCCTCTCTAGGAATTAGCTAGCCCTGGGAGGGGCAGTCCTTCCCTGGGTCCGGAAGGCCCCAAGACGTCAAAGCATCATAAAATATAGAAAAACAAAAAACATGATGAATACAGTTTCACAGATGGGAAGTGGAGGCTCAGTAGATAAGGGAATTGGCCTTGGTTATCTGGTGTCTACCCACCCCGTGGCCGTGGTGTTGCTAATCCATAACTCAGCAGTGGCAGAGGCTCTGTGTGCAGTGAACCACTTCACAGCTGGCCAGTTGGGGCAGAGGGGGGTCCAATAATCGAATCCCTCCAAGCAGGGAACAGTGTAAACCCAGACATTCCCCCAAACTGGGAATTATCAGGAAGAAAGTAAAAAATGGAAGGAATTACAAAGGCATTCCACCATGGTTCTTGCAACAGATTGAGCCAGTCTTTGTAACTTCAAATTCACAAGGATATTGCAAAGAGTTCCAACTGTATTAATTAAAATGGCTGGCCCTTTGGGACAGGGTCCTACTGACACCAAGAAAACTGACTGTTGCCTGTCTTCTCTGGATTGTGCAAGGATTCAGTGTCATAATAGACAACCTCAGCCAGGACTTTAAAAAGCAGAAAAACTGCAAGTAACTGATCTTCATTAATTGGAATTGCATGTTTGATGAAAACATGCTGGAGATTGTCTTTATTTCCTGGTCAGTCACTTGTGCTGACCCTCTTTGTTCTGCAGGTTGTTCTGGGAATAGGGTGCAACAAAAGCGTTTCTGATATGAGCAATCCTGCCATTCCAAGATCTCTGGTGCCAAAAGGGATTTCTGGCAAGAAGGTTCATCAATTTGCATAAAGAACTCAGATAATTTTCTAGTAGGATGCAGGTCAGAGAGGCTATATAGCATAGTGTTAAAAACTTGGGGTCTCTTATCAGACTGCTTAGTTCCAAATCCTGCTTCTGTTGCTTATTTGCATGTGATCTTGGGCAACAGACCACCCAGTCTTAGTGTTCTCATGTGTAAAATGGGATGATATGGTGATGATTAAAAGAAAATAACATACATATATAATTATTTAATTATACTGTAAATATATTAATATATATTATAAATCTCTATCTATCTATTTATGTATCTATCTATCTCACTGTAGGGCCAGGCATGGAATAAGAGCTTAATAAATACAATACTTATAATCAGTTACTCACTCCTCTCCCAGTCCCTTCTTTATGAGATTTGGAAATCTGTTTGGATGGATGTGAATGCCTAATGGCAGCTAACGCCTAATGGCAGAGAAGGGAAACGAAACTCTGGAAATAAAATTACCCCGAAGGAGGAAGATGTCCTGGCTGTTGACCCAGTTTAACACTAGACTAAGAATAGATTAGGATGGTCCCAAGTCAGATCTTAAGTGTAGGACCCTGAAGGCCTTAGAGAGGAGCATATGATGAAAGGTTTAAGTGTTTGCATATAAGTTCAAAGAGCTGGAACCCGGGAGCTGAAGTGTGGAGGTGGATTATTGGGTCCTCTACAGGGACTGGACTATGTGGGTGTCAATTGTCACAGCACAGACACCCCAACTGTACTGAACCGGCTTTCAACAGTGACACCTTGTGGAAGCCTTGGGGATGAGGGGAGATGAAAATGGCGCTGCCAGTGAACGGATCAAACTTCTCAGGTTTCTCTTTGCCTGGAGTTTCAGTAACCCTTGGATCAACTAAATCTTTGGATTTTGGACTGTAAGAACGGAAATCTAGAGGGAGATCCTGACCTTCTTATTCCTATGAGCATGGTAAGAAGGCATGAAATTAATTGGAAAAGTAAGAGATGTGACTGTTTCCTGGGTTAATAAAATGGTCATGTCTGTTAAACACATGGGAGCTCATTTCACCCTCATAACAGATCTGCAAGATTGTGTCATTATCCAAATCCCTGATGAAGGCTGACTAGGCACTGCGTACACTGATTCCTGCCTACAGCTCTTATCTCTTCCCCTAGTACCTTGCTGACTTATTTGCTCTGATCCAGCCACACTGGTCTCCATTCTCTTCTGTGAACAAGCCGAGCTCTTTCCCCCCTCAAGACTTTAGCATTCTCTGTTCACTCTGCCTGGAATGCTGTTCCCTAGATCTTCACATGACACATTCTCATCTGTTGGGCCTCACCCCAAATGTTACCCTTTCAGAAGGTGTTCCCATCCACACCCCTTCCTCCACATTAATTTCCATCACATCACTCTAACTCTGAGATGATTTTTGTTACTTCATGGTTTGTAGATTAGAGGCTGTTCCCCCCACCCCAGCCCCCCACCCCCTGGGCTGGAATGTAAGCTCCATAACAATAACTTTCTAAGTGTTGCTCAAGATCACATCCTCACTGGCCTCCATAGTGCCTGCTACATAGTAAGTGCTCCACAAATATTTGTTGAAAGAATTTATGACTCCTTATTTTACAGATGACTTGTTGGGGGCACGGAGAGATAAAACAGCTCTTTCACAGTTACACAGGTAGTGGATACTCTTAGCGCTCCACCCGTATCTCCCAACCCTTACCTGTTACGTATGCACTGGCTAACCAAATGCATTTGCGTTTCTCTGCCTGAAGACTTTTCTCTGGTTGTAACCTTCTTTACTCACTTGAGTAACAACATGGAAGAGCTGGAGATTTTACACCACCGTCCCTGGAAGCATCCCTCCAACAGGGACGGGTGGGAGTGGGTAGATAACTACACCAGCCCTGTCCCCCCACCGTGCCCCTGGGTGAGACTGCTGTGAGACGTGCTCATGTGTGCAAGAGCTGGCTGTGTGCATCTTTCCCTAGCTCCATGTTCGGTGACATCCTGTGGGTGATTTGAAATCAGCCATGGTGGGAGGATTTACACCATGGCGATGGGCAAACACTACACATCAGGGCTTTTCACTTTTTTCCAGAGAGTCAGTCATTAAACGCTCACCAGCACACGAGTGGATGTGTTCCACGCTGCCTCCCAGACTTTCCCATCAGGATTAAGCTCCAGTCGTCCAAAGTGGTCACTTGCTTGATAATTTACACTCTCGGGAGCTTTCTCTCCCCTGTCTCATTTCCCCCTCCTGTTTCATTTACCTCCTGAATAGACTACTTGCACCTGGACCTCAGGGTCTGTTTCTGGGGAAGTCCAAACTAAGGCAGGATTTAAAACCAGGCCTGTCAGACTCCAAATCCCTGTGTGTTTCACTAACACCCACCACCTCTTGTGTCTTCCTCGTTCTTTCAGGGCGGCAAATATCCTCTGGTTGTGGAGGGGCCTCTAAGGAGTGAGACAAATGCATTATATTGATGCAGTTAACTGGCAATTAAGAAGTTATCCTTCTTACATTAAAGGTTGGATTAATTAGATAAAACATGAGGAAATCTAATTTACTTAGTAAATTATTCTTTATATAAAAAAATGATTTTAAAACATAGTCACGGTTTCCATAAAACTTGTAGGCACCAAGATGGATTTTATTGCTCTCCTGTGTAATGATCCACATCATGCTTCCATTTCATGCTTGTTATAATTGACTGTTTATGGTTTCTAACTCTGCTGAAAGACTGGTTTGAATATTCAAGGGCCTCACCAGGTGGTTTAACAGATTTGACACACTGATGGTGTTAGTTACAAACTAAAGGGGCCCTCAGAGACATGTTAGGTGCTAACTAATAGACCCTCAGCTGAAAAGAGGGAAGGAGAGTAGGAAGAGCTTAGGCTTTGGGACCTTGTATTAGTCAGAACACTTTTGTTCACAAGTGAGAGAAATTCAGCTCAAATGGGCCCTAATGCTTCAGGAAATTGGGAAAGAAAAAGAACTTCATGCTTCAGGAAGTTGGAAAGTTCAAGGATGTAGATTTAGCTTCAGGCATGGGTGAATCAGGGGTTGCTTGCTAAAGAAGTCTGTCTCCTTCACTAGAATATAAGCTTCATAAGGACAGAGGCCTTCTCAGTTCTATTTGTTGCTATATTCTCCATCATTTAGGACAGTGCCTGGCACAGAGTAATAATAACAAATATTTACATAGCACTTTGTAAGGAGATAGCAATATTCAAAGTGATCTACACATATCAACTCATTTAATCCTCTCAACCCAATAAAGTAGATAAGTATTAATGATGTTCCTCATTTTTCCACATGGGAAACTGAGAACAACCCTCAGAATCCACTAACCCACTCCCGCAAATTCATCTAGCCTGGAGATTTTATGGCCTTGATCAAGACATAGCTTCCCCTGAGGTCTTTTTTTAAAAAAAAAAAAATTTATTTATTTATTTGGCTGTGTCAGGTCTTAGTTGCAGCACGTGGGATCTTTGTTGCCGTGTGAGGGATCTTTAGTTGTGGCATGCAGGATCTTTTAGTTGCTGGAATGTGAACTCTTAGTTGCAGCATGTGGGATCTAGTTCCCTGACCAGAGATCGAACCCGGGCCCCCTGCATTGGGAGCGTGGAGTCTTAGCCACTGGACCACCAGGAAAGTCCTTCCCCTGGGGTCTTTAAAGCTAGACAATAGGATATTCAAAATCGAACCTGTCTTTGTAACAGAAAATTTGAGATGCTCAGAGATAACCAGGATTTCTCTGTAGATGTCATAAAGAATTTATCACTTTGGCAGAACTGGATCCAGGTTTTGTGGGGCCTGAAGCTTACACAATTTGGGGATCTCTCTGTAGGAAAAAGAATATAAAATTATGAGTATAAAATTAGACACAAAAGGGAATATTTGTTTGGAATGAGAAAATTAATCAAAAGACAGGTCTGGAGCCTTTGTATATTTAAATTCCATTCTTCTGAGTTCTCTGTAGGTAATGAATCAGAAGTGTGGACTTGGAGGGGCTTTATTCTTGCAACCTGGCTTCCTCTCCCTCCTAGCGCCCTCCACAAGCCCAGCATGCACAGGGACCTGGGGAAGGAAAGGGCCTGAAGGCTTCACTAGCTGTATGGTAAATTCACCCCTGTCTCTGGAGAAGTGGACAACAGAGTCTTCTCTGAATATTGAGGAGAAGGGCATGTGTGTGTCCATGTGCATGAGATCCAAGTTGAGTACATGGGAGCCTAGTTTAAGTTTCCTTTGAGGGGAGCTTGAAGCTTTGGGTTGCTCCCTCTCAGACAATATGAAACCATTTCCCAAGGTTGTTGTATAATATTCTGTCCTAGCCTTTTCCTCCATCATCTTGCCTGACCCCAGGGTTTGTCATCTCTTGCTTCACACACACACACACTCACACACACACACACACACGCACACACACACAGCCAGCAGCCCTGCCAACAGAAAGCGGCCAGCTCCTCAGGAGCCAACCCTTGGCAAATCCTCTGCCAGTGTCTTAGTACAATTCTGTTCATTATCTGAAATCTTTCCATTTCTAGGCTGGTGTCCTTTTATTTTTGTTTGTTTTTCTCTTTGTCAAGACTAATTAAAATGTGATGTGGAATCTTTTTTCCATACCAAAGTACGGATAGGGTGCCAGGTGTCAAACACCCTGTCTATATTTGATTTGGAAGCTTCTTCTGACTTCAGATGTGCACTGTTATAGCGGCAAGGGATTCATGCAAAGTGTTTCCTCAGCAGGTGTGAAGGGCCTGATGGGATGGGAACCAAAAGCAAACCAGGTTCCCAGAGTGGACATCAATTACTCATGAACATCAACCAACATGGAAGCAGCATCCACTGATTCTGTATTCTAAAAATCCTTGTGTGCTTGTGTGTGTGCGTCTACTGTGTGGCAGGGACCGGCATGGCCAGGTCAGGGGCTAAAGTACAGGTCTCAGGGTGGAGTCAAGATGGTGGTGTGGAAAGACGTGGAGTTTGCGTCGCTCCACAACTAGGGCACCTGCCGGATGCTGGTGGGGGACCTCGATGCCCCAAGAGATGGGGGGAACCCCCAAGTGAACAGGTAGGACGTGGGGGTACTGAGGGGTGAGGAGAAGTGGAGGCTGGGGACAGGACCAGTGCCCCTGAGGGGTGGCTGAGAGCGGAGAGGGGTTCCTACACCTGGAGGGACCTTTGGGGGCTCGGATCAGGGGGCATTGTGCCCAGAGTTTCCCCTGCCCAATTGCCTGGGGAAGTCTTCCCAGCTCTTGGTCTGGATCCTACCTCAGATCCTACACAGCCCTCTGGGCTGTGTTGGTCCTGGGGATGTAGGAGGCAGGCCAGGGGAGAACAGGAGAGACAGTCGGGAGGGGCCCTCCAGGACCGGAGGGTGGAGGGCGTTTGCCCCGCCCACTCCAGCCCGGGAAGCCTGCTGGGCTCCCAGGTGGGGTCCCCCACCCTCTGAGACTGGAGGCACTGAGGCACGCCTGGGCCCCTTCCATTTCTTGAGCCTAAGCCCCACCCCCCACAGCCCCCAGAGTCTTTTCAAGCCCTGTGGGTCCTGAGCATAGGCCCCGCCCACTGCCCAAACCTCACCCCTGCTTAGTCACTACCCTCAACAGCCAAGGCCTTTTCCACCTTTCTTTTTTTTTTCCCTTCTCTTCTTTATTACTATTGTGGTTCTGTTTTACCTTCCGGTGTTGTTTCATCTATATTTTTATTTTTATATTCTTTCTAACATATCTGTTAGTTTCCTAGCCTAATTTTATTTTTTACACTTTGTTATTGTTCCCCCCCCCCTTTTTTCTGCTGCCATGCACGGCGTGCGGGATCTGGGTTCACGAGCCAGGGGTCGGGCCGAAGCTCCTGCGGTGGGAGCTCTGAGTCTCAACCACTGGACTAACAGAGCACCTCAGACCCCAGGGAATATTCATTGGCGTGAGGTCTCCCAGAGGTCCTCATCTTGTCACCAAGACCCAGCTCTACCCAACAGCCTACAAACTCCAATGTTGGAAGCCTTAGGCCAAACAACCAGAAAGACAGGAACACAATCCCACCCATTAAAAAAAGAGACGGCAAAAAAATATGTCACAGATGAAGGAGCAAGGTAAAAACATATATGACCAAATAAATGAAGAGGGAATAGTTAATCTACCCAAAAAAGAATTCAGAGTAATGATGGCAAAGATGTTCCAGAATCTCGAAAATAGAATGGAGGCACGGATTGAGAAAATACAAGAAATGTTTAACAAAGATCTGGAAGAACTAAAGAACAAACAAACAGAGATGAACAACACAATAAGTTAAATGAAAAATACACTAGAAGGAATCAATAGCAGAATAACTGAGGCAGAAGAATGAATAAGTGAGCTGGAAGACAAAATGGTGGAAATAACTGCCAAGGAGCAGAACAAAGAAGAAAGAATGAAAAGAATTGAAGACAATCTCAAAGACCTCTGGGACAACACTAAATGCACCAACATTCGAGTTATAGGGGTCCCAGAAGAAGAGGAGAAAAAGAAAGGGTTTGAGAAAATATTTGAAGAGATTATAGTGGAAAACTTCCCTAACATGGGAAAGGAAATAGTCACCCAAGTCCAGGAAGCACAGAGAGTCCCATACAGGATAAACCCTAGGAGAAACTCACCAAGACACCTATTAATCAAACTAACAAAAATTAAATTCAAAGAAAAAGTATTAAAAGCAGCAAGGGAAAAACAAAAAATAACATACAAAGGAATCCCCTTAAGGTTATCAGCTGATTTTTCAGCAGAAACTGTGCAGGCCAGAAGGGAGTGGCAGGATATACTAAAAGTGGTGAAAGAGAAAAACCTACAACCAAGATTACTCTACCCAGCAAGGATCTCATTCAGATTCGATGGAGAAATAAAAAGCTTTTCAGGGCTTCCCTGGTGGCGCAGTGGTTGCGCGTCCGCCTGCCGATGCAGGGGAACCGGGTTCGCGCCCCGGTCTGGGAAGGTCCCACATGCCGCGGAGCGGCTGGGCCCGTGAGCCATGGCCGCTGAGCCTGCGCGTCCGGAGCCTGTGCTCCGCAACGGGAGAGGCCACAACAGAGGG
>NC_041227.1:58993531-59030874 GCF_002837175.3 Physeter macrocephalus
ATAAAAAGTTTTTCAGACAAGCAAAAGCTAAGAGAATTCAGCACCACCAAACCAGCTTTACAACAAATGCTAAAGAAACTTCTGTAGGTAGGAAACACAAGAGAAGAAAAAGACCCACAAGAACAAACCCAAAACAATTAAGAAAACAGTAATAGGAACATACATATCTATAATAACCTTAAATGTAAATGGATTAAGTGCCCCAACTAAAAGACACAGACTGGCTGAATGGATACAAAAACAAGTCCCATATATATGCTGTCTACAAGAGACCCACTTCAGACCTAGGGACACATACAGACTGAAAGTGAAGGGGTGGAAAAAGATAATCCATGCAAATGGAAATCAAAAGAAAGCTGGAGTAGCAGTACTTGCATCAGATAAAATAGACTTTAAAATAAAGATTGTTACAAGAGATAAGGAGGGTCACTACATAATGATCAAGGGATCAATCCAAGAAGAAGATATAGCAGTTACAAATGTTTATGCACCTAACATAGGAGCTCCTAAATTCATAAGGCAAATGCTAACAACCATGAAAGGGGAAATCGACAGTAACACAATGATAATAGGGGACTTTAACACCCCCACTTACACTAATGGACAGATCATCCAAACAGAAAGTAAATAAGGAAACACAAGCTTTAGATGACACAACAGACCAGATAGATTTAATTGATATTTATAGAACATTCCACCTGAAAGTGGCAGAATACAATTTCTTCTCAAGTGCACATGGAACATTCTTGAGGATAGATCACATCTTGGGGCACAAATCAAGCCTCAGAAAATTTAGGAAATTGAAAAGGTATCAAGCTTCTTTTCTGACCACCACGCTATGAGATTGGAAATGAATTACAGGAAAAAGACTGTAAAAATCACAAATACATGGAGGCTAAACAGTGTGCTACTAAATAACCAAGAGATCACTGAAGAAATCAAAGGAGAAATTAAAAAATACATAGAAACAAATGACAATGAAAACACGATGACACAAAACCTGTGGGACACAGCAAAAGCAGTTCTAAGAGGGAAGTTTATAGCAATTCAATCTCACCAAAAGAAACAAGAAAACTCTCAAACAATCTAACCCTACACCTAAAGCAACTAGAGAAAGAAGAACAAAGACAATGCAAAATCAGTAGAAAGAAAGAAATCATAAAGATCAAAGCAGAAATAAATGAAATGGAAATGAAGAAAACAGTAGCAAAGATCAATAAGACTAAAAGCTGGTTCTTGGAGAAGGTAAACAAAATTGATAAATCCTTAGCCAGACTCATCAAGAAAAAAAGGGAGAGGACACAAATCAATAAAATTTGAAATGAAAAAGGAGAATCACAGCTAACACCACAGAAATACAAAGGATTATAAGAGACTACTACAAACAACTATATGCCAATAAAATGGACAACCATGAAGAAATGGACAAATTCTCGGAAAGGTACAATTTTGCAAGAGTGAACCAGGAAGAATTAGAAAATGTAAACAGACCTATCACAAGTAATGAAATTGAAACTGTAATTAAAAATCTTCCAACAAACAAAAGTCCAGGACCAGTTGGCTTCACAGGTGAATTCTATCAAACATTTAGAGAAGAGCTAACGCTGATCCTTCTCAGACTCTTCCAGAAAATTGCAGAGGGAGGAACAGTTCCAAATTCATTCTACGATGCCACCATCACCCTGATACCAAAACCAGAAAAAGATATCACACACGCACACAATTATAGACCAATATCACTGATGAACATAGATGCAAAAATCCTGAACAAAATACTAGCAGAGAGAATCCAACAGCATATTAAAAGGATCATACACCATGATCAAGTGGGATTTATCCCAGGGATGCAAGGATTCTTCAATATACACAAATAAATCAATGTGATACACTGTATTAACAAATTAAGGAATAAAAACCATATGATTATCTAAATAGATGCAGAAAAAGCTTTTGACAAAATTCAACACCCATTTATGATAAAAACTCTCCAGAAAATGGGCATAGAGAGAACCTACCTCAACATAATAAAGGCCTATATGACAAACCCACAGCAAACATCATACTCAATGGCGAAAAACTGAAAGCATTTCCACTAAGATCAGGAACAAGACAAGGATGTCTACTCTCGCCACTCTTATTCAACAGTTTTGGAAGTCCTAGCCATGGCAATCAGAGAAGAAAACCTAAAGATGCCACCAGAAAACTACTAGAACTAATCAATGAATTTGGTAAGGTTGCAGGATTCAAAATTAATGCACAGAAATCTCTGGCACTCCGATACACTAACAACGAAAAATCAGAAAGAGAAATTAAGGAAACAGTCCCATTTACCATCCCAACAAAAAGAATAAAATACCTAGGAATAAACCTACCTAAGGAGGCGAAAGACTTGGACCCAGAAAACTATAAGACACTGATGAAAGAAATCAAAGATGACATAAACAGATGGGGAAATATACCATGTTCTTGGAGTGGAAGAATCAATATTGTGAAAATGACTATACTACCCAAAGCAAGCTACATATTCAATGCAGTCCCTGTCAAACTACCAATGGCATTCTTCACAGAATTAGAACAAAAGATTTTACAATTCGTATGGAAACACAAAAAACCCTGAATAGCCAAAGCAATCTTGAGAAAGGAAAACAGAGCTGGAGGAATCAGGCTCCCTGACTTCAAACTATACTACAAAGCTACAGTAATCAAGACAGAATGGTACTGGCAGAAAACCAGAAATATAGATCAATGGTACAGGATAGAAAGCCCAGAGATAAACCCACACACATACAGGCACCTAATTTATGACAAAGGAGGCAAGAACATACATAATGGAGAAAAGACAGCCTCTTCAATAAGTGGTGCTGGGAAAACTGGACAGCTACAAACACAGCAAGATCCTTTTTGATCCACCTCTTAGAGATATGAAAATAAAAACAAAAATAAACAAATGGGACCTAATTAAACTTAAAAGCTTTTGCACAGCAAAGGAAACCATAAACAAGATGAAAAGACAACTCTCAGAATGGGAGAAAATATTTGCAAATGAAAGAATGGACAAAGGATTAATTTCCAAAACATACAAACAGCTCATGGAGCTCAATATCAAAAAAACAAACAACCCAATTAAAAAATGGGCGGAAGACCTAAATAGACATTTCACCAAAGAAGACATACGGATGGCCAAGAGGCACACAAAAAGGTGCTCAATATCAGTAATCATTAGAGAAATGCAAATCAAAACTACAATGAGGTATCACCTCACACTGGTCAGAATGGCCATTATCAAAAAATCTAGAAACAATAAATGCTGGAAAGGGTGTGGTGAAAAGGGAACCCTCCTGAACTGTTGGTGGGAATGTAAATTGATACAACCACTATGGAAAACAGTATGGAGGTTCCTTACGAAACTAAAAATAGAACTACCATATGATGCAGCAATCCCACTACTGGGCATATACCGAGAAAACCGTAATTCAGAGACGTACCACAATGTTCACTGCAGCACTGTTTACAGTAGCCACGACATGGAAGCAACCTAAATGTCCATCAACAGATGAATGAATAAAGATGTGGCACATATGTAGAATGGAATATTACTCAGCCATAAAAAGAGACGAAATTGAGTTATTTGTAGTGAGGTGGATGGACCTAGAGTCTATCATACAGAGTGAAGTAAGTCAGAAAGAGAAAAACAAATACCGTATGCTAATGCATATATATGGAATCTAAAAAAAAAAAATGGTGCCGATGAACCTAGTGGCAGGGCAGGAATAAAGACATAGACGTAGAGAATGGACTTGAGGACATGGAGGGGGAGGGGGAAGTTGGGGCGAAGTGAGAGTAGCATTGACATATGTACACTACCAAATGTAAAATAGATAGCTAGTGGGAAGCAGCCACATAGCACAGGGAGATCAGCTTGGTGCTTTGCAACCACCTAGAGGGATGGGAGGGAGACTCAAGAGGGAGGGGATATGGGGATATATGTATGCATATAGCTGATTCACTTTGTTGTACAACAGAAACTAACAGAGTATTGTGAAACAAGATGTATTAAAAAAAATAAAGATGTATTAAAAAAAATAAAGTACAGGTCCCATGAAAGCTTCTTAGAGCAGGGGCTGCTTGGTAGATTAAAATAATGGGTTCATCCCATGTCATCTCAAGGTTCTCTGTACTGTGCCTCGCAAGTGGTAGAAATTAAACAAATTCCCCCTTTCCCCTTTCATTCTGACCTTCATGTCCAACTTCTATTATACAAAAGAGTAATCCGGAAAAGAAAGGTCGACTGAAGGACCTGAATAGTGAGGAAAACTACCTCTTACAGGATGTGAGGTAAGAATGATGGCCTAGGCTGGTGTGGGCTCCATATGAAATCTACCTGAAACTCAAGTCAGGCAGATATATTCCTTCCTGAAGACAAGACAAATTTTAGGCAATGATTCACGTTTACATTTGGAGAGCTAATTGGAAATAGGTGTTAAGAGCCTTGGCAATTGTTCATGCCCTTTGACCCATCAAGTTTGCTTTTATGGTGTCAGGAACTGTGAAGGGTCTGAGCTATTGCCCTGTGTGCAGGCTAACAAGTTATCCTGTTAGCTTGTTTCCTGGATGTGGGCAGAAGACATGAGACTGCTCTGTCAGAGGCAAAAGACTTCATTGTTCATGGCACAGCAAGAAGCATGTGCTTCATGTTTGTGCCCATTCCCCTGGACCCCAAAGTTCCTCAAGGGTGACATGGAGGTGGACCCTGGTGGCCGCCGTGCATGTAGTGGGTTTGCATCACAGCTGAGGCATCCCAATCTCTTCATAAAGGGGCCGCCCAACCTTTGCTCTGGAGGGAGGCCTTATCTTTACAGCCCTGGTCAGCCAGTGAATCTGCTTTCTGCCCCATTATCTCTCTTTCAGTGCCGTTGGCTATACAGACATCCTTGTAAAGATAGGTGGGAACAAAGGCTGGTACAAGATGTGCAGAAATGTGAGAGATGCATGGAGAATTGTCTCCCAATAAACAGAATCTTTCATAAGAAAAATATATCTGAAACATAAGCAAAAATTCATTCATAAACAACTCAGAGGTCCAACATTAGGTGGGAGGTTATGCAGACTTTTGTTGGAAATATTCTGCTGTTTCTAAAAATGTTCTGAAGCTTTTGGAATGGCAAGTGGAAATGTTCAACTTAAAATATAAAGTGAAAAGTTCAGGCTGCAAAATTGAGTATATGTTTTTGTTAACTATGTAGAACAATCTATTATAGAAAACAATTGGGAGGAAGATTTGCTAAAGTCTTGTTAGTCTTTCTCTGGTCAGTGAGTCTAGGGGTAACTGTTTTTTTTTCATTTTGAATTAAAAATTTTTTTTCAGTTTTCTATAATGAACATGAATTACTTTCATAATAAGGGGAAAAAAACCAAGGTAAATTATTTTTGAAAGCAGTGCCCAGCATTCACAATTTGGCAAAAACAAGGGAAGAAAGCATGAAATAAATGTGGAAAAAAAGGTTTCAGTTAAATCAGATGTCCAATTAAGCGATTTGCTTGTCTGCAAAATATCTTTTTGACAGACAATTAGTTCTGGGCAAGTCAGATGTTTCAACAGTATGTTCTTATGGGGCAATTAAAGTAATTCATATTTGATGTGCAGAAGTGTTGTGGTAATTGGGAAACTTTCCCAAATGGCATTTGAAGCTGGGCTCATTGTACTTTATTGAAGTTGTCTTGACTGGAGAAGTTTAAGTCATTTCCTTGACAAGCCATCTAGCTGGGTATGCTAAGGAGGCTGGTGGATTGTAGGGCAGAATTTTCCATTGGTTATAGGAAGTTGTGTTGGGATCAGACTATAAGGATCAATGTTAACAGCATTTATTATAGTATCAACCATATAAATAGTATCAACAACAATTACACAATGCATATTTTGAGTGTTTATACTGTGTCAGATATTACAATAAGCACTCTGTATATTTGTTAATTTCTGCAACTGCCCTGTGCAATAGATATGATTGGGGTTTCCCTATTACAGATGGGAAACTGAGGGCCAGAGAGGTTAGGTGACTTGTCCAAGGTCATACAGCCAGTAAGTTATGTTGCTAGAATCTGAATCCAGTCAGTCTGACCCTTAAGCCCTTGTTCATAAGCTCCTGGACGTATGTGCTGGAATTTCTTGGAAAATAATAATATTTTATACTTTTCTCTGTACTTTCCTGGATAAGGCAATCTGACTTTCCTCTTTTTTTTTTGATGTTTAAAATATACTGTTATTTTATTTAAACTTGGTTTAGTACGTGGACAGAAATGTATGGAGACAAAAGTTTTATGTAAATACTTAATATGAGGTAAAGATTTGGAGGCTGGTGGATTGTAGGGCAGAATTTTCCATTGGTTATAGGAAGTTGTGTTGGGATCAGACTATAAGGATCAATGTTAACAGCATTTATTATAGTATCAACCATATAAATAGTATCAACAACAATTACACAATGCATATTTTGAGTGTTTATACTGTGTCAGATATTACAATAAGCACTCTGTATATTTGTTAATTTCTGCAACTGCCCTGTGCAATAGATATGATTGGGGTTTCCCTATTACAGATGGGAAACTGAGGGCCAGAGAGGTTAGGTGACTTGTCCAAGGTCATACAGCCAGTAAGTTATGTTGCTAGAATCTGAATCCAGTCAGTCTGACCCTTAAGCCCTTGTTCATAAGCTCCTGGACGTATGTGCTGGAATTTCTTGGAAAATAATAATATTTTATACTTTTCTCTGTACTTTCCTGGATAAGGCAATCTGACTTTCCTCTTTTTTTTTTTGATGTTTAAAATATACTGTTATTTTATTTAAACTTGGTTTAGTACGTGGACAGAAATGTATGGAGACAAAAGTTTTATGTAAATACTTAATATGAGGTAAAGATTTTAAAAATCTAAGCATTGCAGTTAATTGTTTGTGATGGTTTCATGTAGTTTTTTATAAATAAGAAATAATATTTAAAAATGAATATCAGAACATGTCAAAGTAATCTATATATAATCAAATAACAATCAGACAATTTGAAGGCAAATTATTCCAAAGTGCTTCTAAGTTTCACCCACTCATGTCTCCGACATTTCTTTTTCTGTTACGAAATTTGACAAAAAAGATCCTTGGAAAAGGGAAGAAAAAATATTAAAAAAAAATTTTTTTTTTGAATTTTATTTTATTTTATTTTTATACAGCAGGTTCTTATTAGTCATCAGGTTTTTTTTTTTTTTTTTTTTTTTAGTCATCAGTTTTATACACATCAGTGTATACATGTCAGTCCCAATCGCCTGATTCATCACACCACCACCACCACCACCCCGCCGCTTTCCCCACTTGTTGTCCATACGTTTGTTCTCTATATCTGTGTCTCAATTTCTGCCCTGCAAACCGGTTCATCTGTACCATTTTTCTAGGTTCCACATATATGCATTAATATACGATATTTGTTTTTCTCTTTCTGACTTACTTCACTCTGTATGACAATCTCTAGGTCCATCCTCAAGATCCTCTGGGTTCAGCTGAAAAAGATAGGTTCCTTGCTCAGCCACAGGCTTTCTGCACAATTTCTGAGTCTCGGATTTCTCTGCAGACTTTATCTGTCTGCCTATGTCATCTGCTTTCTATCTTCCAGAAATCTGTTGAAATATCTCACCTGCAGTAAATCCTCCATTCTAACTGGTGTGAGGTGATACCTCATTGTAGTTTTGATTTGAATTTCTCTAATAATTAGTGATGTTGAGCAGCTTTTCATGTGCTTCTTGGCCATCTGTATGTCTTCTTTGGAGAAATGTCTCTTTAGATCTTCTGCTCATTTTTGGATTGGCTTGTTTGTTTTTTTAATATTGAGCTGCATGAGCTATTTATGTATTTTGGAGATTAATCCTTTGTCCGTTGATTCGTTCCCTTGTATGTTATTTATCATTTTTCCCTTGCTGCTTTTAATAATTTTTCTTTGTCTTTAATTTTTGCCAGTTTGATTACTATGTGTCTCAGCGTGTTTCTCCTTGGGTTTATTCTGTATGGAACTCTGTGCTTCCTGGACTTGGGTGTCTATTTCCTTTCCCATGTTAGAGAAGTTTTCAACTATAATCTCTTCAAATATTTTCTCGGGTCCTTTCTTTAATGTTGTCCCAGAGGTCTCTTAGGCTGTCTTCATTTCTTTTCATTCTTTTTTCTTTATTCTGTTCCGCAGCAGTGAATTCCACCATTCTGTCTTCCAGGTCACTTATCCGTTCTTCTGCCTCAGTTATTCTGCTATTGATTCCTTCTAGTGTAGTTTTCATTTCAGTTATTGTATTGTTTATCTCTGTTTGTTTGTTCTTTAATTTTTCTAGGTCTCTGTTAAATATTTCCTGCATCTTCTCGATCTTTGCCTCCATTCTTTTTCCGAGGTCCTGGATCATCTTCACTATCATTATTCTGAATTCTTATTCTGGAAGGTTGCCTATCTCTGCTTCATTTAGTTGTTTTTCTGGGGTTTTATCTTGTTCCTTCATCTGGTACATAGCCCTCTGTCTCTTCATCTTGTCTATCTTCTTTGAATGTGGTTTTTGTTCCACAGGCTGCAGGATTTGTAGTTCTTCTTGCTTCTGCTGTCTGCCATCTCAAGATTTTTTTTTTTTTTGACATTAAACTTCTGAGCCTCAGTATCTTCTGTCTATTATCCTTTATGCCTGCACAGTCCAAAGCCCATCTCTGGACCCAGGTTGGAGTTTTAACAGCCTGTGCTGGCAATGGATTGGATCCTGTGGCTGATGAGCTGGCAGAAAACCGAGAAAACAGCTTTCTGGGCCAGTTGGGAATTATGCATCACAAAGGCCAAGTCAGTTTCAGTGGCAGGAGAAATAGAGTCTGCTTCTTGATGGAAGAGTAGCAAAGTTAGTTCTGAAGGCTGGGAAGTCCAAGATCAAGATGCCGGCTGATTGGTCTCTAGGGAGAGCACCTTTCTTAGCTTGCAGACAGCTGCCTCCTTGCTGTGTTCTTACCTGACTTTCCTCTTACAGCAAGTAGGGTATATTGAATTAGCTCAGTTTGAGAGAGAAAAAAGCTGAAGCACAGAATGGACAGAACTGCCCTAGGCACACAGTGAAAGAGTAGGAAAATTCCATTTTTAAGATAGCAGGGGTTTTATATCTATACTCTTTGTAAACTTAAATTGATAATGTCTTTTATATTCCATGAAATTGGATGAGAGGTGAAGTGGTATATTAGCCAAACTCTTTCAGTTACATGCTGTTGTTCCCTGCAATGTCAAAACCCACAAACAGACTTAGATTTCAGGTATGGCTGGATCAGGGTGCTTACATGATGTACTTTGGAATATCTCTGATCTCTAGCTCTTGGTTCCGTTTTCATCTATGTTGGCTTCATTCTCAGACAGGCTTTTTTCTGTGTCATCAGCAGCTCTTGACTTACCTCTTACTGGCCTAGTAATCCCAGGGGGAAAGGAACATATTATTGCCAAGAGAGTTGACAGAAGCCCTGGGGCTGATTCTCATTGGACCATAATGGTCATGTGCATATCTCTGAACCAATTATTCTGACTATGAAACTAGAGGATGGTGATTGGTCAGTCTGAGTCACGTGCTCACCCTTTGTCCCAGGGGATGGTGTCAGTCCTACCTAAACTACATGCTTGAACAGTGAAAGAAGGATTGTTCCCCAAAAAGAAAACAGAAATGCTGTAACCAGCAAAGGAGAATGGATGCTGATTGGTAAAAATAACGGTTGTGTCTGCAGCCAGCCTAAAATACCAGAAAGAAACATATAGGGAATAAGAAGAGCTGGTGTCTATTCCTGGCTCTGCCACAAACTGGCTGAATGACTGTCATCAATTACTCTCCCTCTCTGGGCCTCAGGTTCCCTACCTGTAAAAGGGGCTAGCCCAGAGATCTGGTGTTAATTTGATTTGCAGGTAGCAGGCAGTCAACAGACAAGATGTTCTCATTGCTGCCTTATAGCTCTCCTTTAGAATTTCAGCTTCTGTTACATGTCAAAGATGATTGTTCTCAATGTGAGGAAAAGTCATTTTATTAAACCAGGTGTGTACATGGGTAGTTGAAATCAGCACTTGCAAGGATTTTATTAGGTTCATTCCTTGAGGTTTGAGATTGGGGTGTGCCTGCTTTGGTTGTTATTTTTGGTCATGATGTCTCAACTGCTCCTGGGGAAAAGACACAGCATCTACAATAGCAAATTTAATCTGCAGATGTTAAGTGGCAGTTGGCTGATAATGTTGGAATTTTTGCTTCTGGTCTCCATCTAAAGGATAATTTGTTTAGTTATGACTGTTTTAGTCATAGGGAGGAAGGAAGGAAGGGAAAAAGTTTGGGAGGAAGGACAGCTAGCATTTATGGAGTCCCTTAATAACTGCTTTCATTTTTACTATCACCCCAGGTGACAGTATCTTCATGTTACAGGTGAGGAAACTGACCTTAAGAGATATTGGGCTGTTAGCACATCAAATTCATGTCCTTTTTTGACAGTCATTCAGCAAGTGTCTACAGAGCTCCCACTATGTGCCAGGTACTATTCTAAATGCTGACAACACAGTAGTGGCAAGAGAGACATGCTCCCTGCACTTACAGAGCTCACATAACAGTTGGGGAGACAAACAGTAAGTCAGTATATAAAGATTTTCAAGAGTAGGAAGTATTCTGAATAAATCAACACTGGCAACGCTGTGGTGGAGAATGTCTGAAGTGAGGAGTGCCATTAGATGGGGTGATCGGGGAGGGCATCTGGGAGATTTTGAGCTGAGATTTAAATTATGAGAAGCAAACAGCGGGGCGATGGCCTGGGGAAAGATGTCCAGGCAGCGGGTAGAGCAAGTACAAACGCCCTGAGACAGAAATAAGCTTGGGACAGGAAAAAGGGCACCGTGGCTGGAGGAGAGCTAGTGACAAAGGATGGTAAGCGATGTTGTTGGGAGACTCAGGCAGGTGCCAAATCACACAGCTCTGGGAGGCCAGGGTAAGGGGTGGTTAAGAGAAGGTCATCGTTATTTTTTCATTGTTTTTTTTTTTAACATAGATTTTTGAGGTATAATGTACACATTGTAACCTTCATCCACTGTAAGTGTACAATTCAATGATTTTTAGTTGTTGATATTTAGAGTTGTGCAACTATCACCAAAATCCAGTTTTAGAACATTTCCATCGCCATCATTATTCCTTCAATTGTGCTTATGTTTAGCCTTTACATTACCAAAGCTAATTATTAGAATCAAAGAATAAATTTTTTTTTCAAGTTTTAATGAGATGTAATTGACATACAACATTGTATAAGTTTAAGGTATACAACATGATGATTTGATGCACTTATATATTCAGCCATGTTGCTTACATATTCATTCATTCTAAGAACAAATTCTTTTGATGTGCTGAAAAAATCATTTGGTTGAAAATGGAAGGGTCAGTCCAAGCACTTCAGTTGCAAAGTATTTTCACTGCATTCAATTTGGATCTTACAACCACTGTAAGAGGTCAATATCACTAGCTCCATTTTATAGGTATCGGGTGGTTGCGCAGAGGGCTTAAGTTACCTGCCCGAGATCACACAGCAAGTGGCTGAGAATCCAGGACTTAAACCTAGTTTAGGCCTCCTGACTTCAAGTTTTAGTGCTTTCTTCTCAACAGCCAACTACTATGTTGCTGATTTCTGATCATGGTAGATTATTAACCAGTTGATTCCTGACAAAATTGCATCCTATGTCCTTTCTCTGCCTCATGGGGCACAACCAGACACCATCAAGGCTGGAGATGAAAGATTCAGCTGCAGAGTTTGCATGAGTTCCTCCAAAAACAGATTCCCCACTGTGTCTGCACAAGAGGTAGGATGCTGGGAAGACGGGATTCGGGAAATAAACAGAAACAGACCATCTCAAAGGCTCTCTTGTACTCAAGGAGTGTTGGTAGGAAAGTTCAGATCATCTCTTTTGGGAGAATGTTCTTTTCTGTAGGCACTAGAGTTATTCCAGGGCCATGCGCCTGGCCCTCATTCAATCATGAAAGGAGTCAAGTTCATCACACTGTCTGGAGCCCTCTGAGATTTGAGTTCTTTAGGCTGAAGTGTCCCCCTCATGGGCAATCAGTGTGGGAGTCCCTGCAACGGGGAGGATCCAGGGGTGGGAGCTGGGTTAGAGTTAGACCCGAATAGCCAGAGTGTGGAGGATATAAGTGATTGTGTGCTGAGTGTTGAAAGCAGAATTTACAAGATGCTGTGTTAGTTCCTCTGAGAAACAGGCTCTAGTATGCGATCAGACATGCATGATTTTTATTAGGAGAACCACCTGTGACAGAAAATGGGGAGGGAGCCAGAAGAGGCAGGGAGAGCCCCCGGACAGCACAACAAGTCCGACCTCCAGTGAAGGAGAAAAAGGAGGGAAGTCAGGGTGCATCACTATAGGGGAGTCCTCAAGCCAACTTTGGGGACAGGAGTCTTGTGTCTCTCAGAAAGCAGTGTCCCTGCCCTACTCAGTCACCCCAGGGGGCAGCCTGTGGAAGCATACGGATTTCAGATCACAGTAGCCCCTGGTCAGTTTCATCCCCTATAGTGGGAGGTCTGCGAGACTCATTCCTAGGGCCACCATGTGATGGCCCGTGCAGCATAGGGCTGGCGGGAATGTTGATTTGTCTCGCTACTTACATTAAAAAAGTAAGTTGCCGGCATTCAGTAATCTCTATATTTTACATTAAAAAAACCTGCACTTTCTGCTTCTCTTTAAAAAATAGTGGCAGCCTGGCAACATTCAACTCCCATTTTCACAAGTCACCTAGGATGGAATCCTTGCTTCAATGAGGCATGTGCTCTCCAGTTCACCTCAGTCGCCACCCAGCCCTGTTTTCCTGTCTCCAGCCTTCTTCATTCGTGTTACATATCTGCCCCCTGTGGGCCTTTAAGTTTGCAACCCGTGCCTTAAAGATACCTGAGAAAGTGAAATTTGAAAGTCAGGTTCAGGCATGGAATCACATGGGTCAGAGCAAATTTGGGAGTCAAGGCTAGAGGCTGACCAAACAGCAATAGAGCAGGGCATCAGCACCACAGAACCAATGTGCCTGCTGGAGAAGCCACGGGCGGCCCGGGCCCATAGCAGAGGAACCAATCCTCATGGAGAAAGCTTGGTTGAGATAGATGTTTGAGCAGCTAAGCACTCTGCCTTTGTGTCAGGTCAGTCCAGGAACCACCCTCCACGTGCTCACACTTGGTGGGAGCTGTGTTTCACCCCATCTTACCTGCTCAGCAACTGGGACCATGATGGGTTTAGGTTGTTTTTATTTGCCCAGCACCCTCTTATTTAGGAAGCGCTCCTGCCTCCTGTGTGGTTCAGCAAGGCTGCCAGTTCCTAGGCATCTTTCTTCTAAAAAATCAGGGGTATCTGAGGCTGGGTTCCCCCAGGAGAAGGCCCCTGAGATAAGGATTTGCATGTAAGTGGTTATTTGTAGGATGACTCCAGGAAGTCATGGATGTGTGTTAGTCAGGGGGCTCCAGAGCAACAGGACCAGTAGGAGATTAATTGATTAGTTAAAAGGAATTGCTCACACAATTACAGAGACTGACAAATCCTGAGATCTGTAGGATGAGTCAGCCAGCTGGAGACCCAGGAGAGCCAATGTCTCAGTTTGAGTCCGAAGGCAAGAAAACCCTGATGTCCCAGCTCAAAGGCAGTCATGCAGGAGGAATTCTCTCTTGCTTGGGGCAGGGTCACCCTATTCAGTTCTATTCAGTCCCTTACCTGAGGCCCACACACATTAGAGAGGGCAACCTGCTTTACTAAGTCTACTGATTTAAATGTTGATCTCACCCAAAAACATCTTCACAGACACACCCAGAATAATGTCTTACCAGCTATCTGGGTACCCCGTGGCCCAGTCAAGGTGATACATAAAATTAACCTTCACAGGGAGAAATGAGACAATGGAATTTAAGTCAATAAAGAGTGTGGTAATGAGAAAGCTACTTCTACAGGCACTGGGGCTCAGTCCTTTTGGTGAGCTCTGGTTGACAGTGTGGAACACACCTCAGAGGTTCCCATTTGAGTGGTGAGGAAACTGAGATATTCATCTTCCATTTCTCACCTGACATGTCTGAGGGATGCTCCTGGTGGGGGGTTACTTCCTGGAACTTCTGGCTCATCTTGTCTCGGCCAAGAACAAGCCTTCAGGTGGTGAGTCTCAGGGGCTTGCAGTGGCATGCCTTCGGCTTGTACGGGGGTGACGGGGGTTCAAGGGACACGGGTGGGCATTGCCAATGTCTGCTGTGCTGGGCAAATGGCACATGCCTGGTCAACCACAGTGCCCCTTCTATCTAGCAATGTTGACCATAGAGCAGCGCCTGGCCTGAACAGGGTCCATCAGGATCTCCCTTGGGATTAATTTATCATGGCTCCTAAACAGGTAGGATGTGAATATGGAGCTGTCAGCATCTGCTTTTCCTCACGCATAGGGAGAGATGGAGAATAAGGCTGAGCAAAGACAAATGGAGAAGAGAAATGGGGGAGGGGAGGGTGCATGCCTCAGTGGCAGTGAGTCCTTTCTCTAGTCCCTGGGGCTCTGGTTCTTTCCGTTAACTACGCCAGCTGGATAAACCAGTGTATTCCTTTTGTGATGAATTGAGTTAGAGTTGGGTTTCTGGGCGTAAAATCAGGAGACTTACGACCAGTTATGGCAGGGGGGAGGGGGCGGAGTGAGAGAGATTGGATTGAGAGAGAGATTGCCCTGGGCCTCAGAGCTTTCTCTACTTATTAGCTCCCAGTGCCTGAGATTTAAGATGCTGGAAGGAAGATGAGTTTATGGTGGAAATCTGTAACTGACCATTAACTAGAATGGCACATCTAAGCCCCTGTGTCTGACCAGTTGTTAGGTCTTAACGAAATAGCAATAAAGAAAGAATTTTTACTTTCAGCGCCTAATTAGCCATTCTTTTCCTTCCTGACTTTTAATTTTATGACTCTAGCTTATAGGATAAGATTTTATTGTACTCAAGTACAAATTAAGGCCAGACAAGGACTCTCCCATGTTTCTGCTTCTTCAATTTAAATTTATTTTTTGTAGGGTGACACATAGTACTCCATTAAATGTCACATGTAGGAACTGTAAATTTTTTGAAGAGGGAAGGAAGCAAGCTTTTATCCATTGTGATCTGTGTTCTAAATCCTACGAGAACTCATATTAATTTAAAAATAAATAAATTTAATGCTGTTTAGTTGCCTAAAAAAAAAGTAATTTGTCTGAAGTGCTCTAAGAATAGGCACTCTAAAATGTGCAGTGATAGAAAATAACAGTAGTTGCCATTTGTTAAAATTCTGTTAGTACCGTGCTAGGTCCTTAACATTTGATATTGCCAGTCATCCCATGAGGCTTTGAGGATGGTTGATCTCCAATTGCCATGTGAAGAAATGGTGCCTCAGAGAAGACTTAACCAAAGTCTCAAAGAGAGAAAAGATAGATCTGGGAGCCAGTTTGCATTAAGACCCTTTGAACTCCAAAAATCTGTGTTCTTCCCACTTGTAAAGGGTGTGTTTTGCATGTGCTGTGTATGGGGGTGGGGTATGTGATGTGTGTTTCAGCGCTAGACATCATGTTGGGTACTGCACATAGTAGGCACTCAATAGCACTTTTGTTTGGATTTAGAGTGTGTGGGTAACTGAAGCCTCGAGACCAAGGGGGAATTTATCTTTCCACTGTGTCTGATCAAAGAATTTGTTAGGTAAACTAATTATATTTGTGTCATCGTGGAAATTGTAGTTGTGTCCCTATAGAAAACAAGGATTCTTATTTCTTTCTTTCTTGAAATTCAAAATAAAATAAAGAACCTTGCTGACATCTACCCTAAATCCTCTTTTGTAACAAAGCAGAGTGTAAATAAGTCTATGAGAAGAGATTAACACTATCTTGTATTTGCACAGTACTTTACAGTTTAGAAAGCATTTGCTTACCGTGTCCCTTTAGATTCTCCCATAGCCCTGTGAGGTGAGCAGGAGAGGTACTAGGATACCCATTTTCCTGGTAGGGAAATGAAGCTTTGGAGAGGTTGGGTAACTTGCCCCAAGGAGATACAAGAGTTAGGTGTCAAAACCAGGATGTGAGTGGGGTTCGCCTGATTTACAGTTCACACTTCCTGAGCAAGATTTTGGAGTGGTGTAAAGTTCTCTTTAGAGAAACAACCATTTTTCAGGCATTTATAGCCCACTTTAGCAGTACTCAGTTGCATTCCTCTGATCTGTATGCTAATTTTGTGTACGCCTTATCTCTTAAATAATCCAAGGGTATGTGTGTGGATGCTCTTTGACTTGAAATCCTTCCTGTGTGCTTGGAACTAATGGGGTTGTAAAACATGCTCCAGAATTTACGCTTCCCTAATTCATCCTGCTTTCTCCTACCATCCCATATTAGCAGGGCCACCTCACCCCCTGCTTCTGCTCATTATTTTCCAGAGTGAAAACACAAAGTTAGCTGCTCTCAATTTTTCTCTAGGGTGTTGGAGCCCAGGCTGGGTGATGGGAGAGAATGAGGGGTGGGGAGAGGAGGGATTTGAGCTGGAGAAAGACATTTTTAATTTCCTCTTGTTCTCTCTAGCTTGGGAAGTTCTGTGTTGCCTGGAGGGTGTATATCCATTTTATTTTATTTTTATTTTTTACAAAAAACAAGGTGAGATTCTGTCTTTAATTGGAGTAATTAGCCATGCTCTAAAGATGGGTCAGCTAAAGCAGAAATCGGTGGCCAATTGCTGGGGTTCAGGATGAGCTGGTAGAGAGCTAATGCCAGCTTTATGTCTGATTACAAAAGTCATACATGTTCATTGTAGGGAATTTGGAATCTAGGGAAGTTATAAAGAAGAAAACGCTAAGTTTTATCTGTCTTTTGTCAGCTATTGGGCTGGTTCGTCGACCAAGAATTCATTACTGTTATAGACATTCATTGCTCAATAGAATTATTTTATCAGAAGCCTTTTCCTTGATGGTGATAATGCTAATATTTATTGAATGGTTACTCTATGTGGAGTCTGGGCTAAGAGTTTTATATAATCTGATCTCATGAATACTTTTATTTTCACTGTTTTCCAGGTGAAGAAACAGGTTCAGAGAGATTAAGAACTTGCCCAAGGTCACACAGCAACTGAGTAGGGGTGCTGGAGTTTGGGTTCAAACAGTCAGACTCTAGAGTCCAGGGTCTTTATCACTTTACCATCCATGTGTTGTTCAAGGGACAACATGATTCACTTTTGGATTTCAGGAGAATGCATGGGAGGGAACGAAAAGTACCAAATGGAGAAACAGAGCAGGGAAACCAAACTCCATTTGCTGGTCATGGGCTATATTAAAAAAATAGAGCAAAGCTGATGGTTTCACTTGTGTGTTGCCCTTTCCAAATAGCCACTATTGGAGTATGCACCTTCTCCTGATGCTGCCCTCGAGACTAAGAACATGGACAACCTCTTTTGCCTGTAATCTTTAGAATTAACAGCATATTGGTCCTCTGAGGGTGGGTTGGATTTTTAAAAAACATTTGGAAGTCATTTGTGGTTTTCAAACTTAAAAAAAAATACCCCTAAAAGGAAAGGAGAATGACTTCAAACTCTGCAAGTGTAGCCCAAAACAGTCTCTCCAAGGGTGAACATTTCTTTGAAGTTTCATGTTTTATCTTAGATATTTGTAAATTCTGTGTTTTACTTCGTGCTATATCTATTTTAAGTTACTTACAGAGTAAAGTCTATTGATGCTACAAGGAAGACGGTCATGTTTGTTCTGTAGCTTTGAATGTTCCAGGGATACAGTAGGGTTCCCCTGGGGTATCTGTGCCCCAGTTTGAGAACCATGGCTCTATTACACGGAGTCTCAAACTCTGATCCCGGGGCTGCTGGTTGTCCTTCAGGGCATTCTCTTTTTCCCTCACTCTTCTAAATTCCAATGTTTTGAATAGTTTAAATTTCAAAAGAGAAATAATGTAAAAAGTATAGTAAAATGTCTCTCTCCTATCCCCATCCCCAGCATCTCAGTACTCCCCTGAGGTAACCAGCTTCCAAGAGGTTCCCCAGTGATCCCTGCCGCTTGGCATTCACACCCTTGTGTGGTCCCCTCCCATATTGTAACAGGATTGGTCTTTGTGACCAACAGAATGCTGCAGAAGTGATGGTATGTCACTTCTGACTTTAGGTTATAAAAGACCCTAGCTTTGTTCTTGGGCTCTTTGTGTCTGTCCGTCTCTCTTTCTCTGTCTGTATCTGTCTCTCATCAGTTGCTTTGGAGGAAGCCAGCAGCCGTGTTGTGAGATCACTCAGGCACCCTAGGAAGAGGTGAGGAATTGAGGTCTCCAGCTAACAGCCAGTGAGGACCTGTGGCCTGCCAGCAGCCACATGAGTGAGGCTGGAAGCTTATCCTTCAGCCCCAGACAACCCTCCGATGACTGCAGTCCTGGCTGACGTCTCCCCTGTAGCCATGAGAGACCCTGAGCCAGAACCTCCCCAGCTATGCTGCTTGTGGATTCCAGAGCCACAGACACTGGGAGATAATAAACGCTTGTTGTTTTAAGCTGCACTATTTTGGGTAATTTATTATACAGCAATAGACACCTCATAAATCCCAACTTAAAGAGTTTCTTACATTGTTTCTAGAATTTATATACACGAATACAAGCAACTATAAATACAAATTCTCCTTTCCCTCTTTACTCAAAATATAATCTGCTACACATACTGTTCTATACCTTACTTTTCTTAGTACAGTATTTTGGAGAGATATTAGTGCATAGAAAGAGTATAGAGAAACCTCTCTCTTTTTTTTTTTTTTTTTTAGCAGTTGAATAGTATTCTATCAAATGGCTATACTATAATTTGTTTAGCCAGTTTCCTATTGATGGCATTTCCATTGTTTTGATATTATTATGTTTTTGTGTGTAATCTTATGCATATGAATGCAAGTGCATTTGTAGCATCAATTTCTAGAGGTAAAATTGCTGGGTTAAAAGGGTAATGTTGTAATTTTGATATTGTTAAATTCTCTTCCATAGGGATTGTACCAAGTCATCTTTTCTCTCCATCCGACCCAGCAATGTCTGAGAGTCCTGTCTCCCCAGAAGGGAAGGGAGAGCTGGTTGGATCTGAACTGATGGAAATGTGAAATCCTTCAGTTCCAACGAGCTGATGAAGTGTCCCTCCAAAGATTTTATTTTACTGAGGACTAAGGCAACCTTCCAAATTTTAAGTGTTTTCAAAATTTGGTATTTATAAATGAAACCAGTGTGTTCTCTGAGTTTGCTGAGGATACAAATTCAGTTTTCTTTTATGACTGGCTGCCACGTAGTGTCAGCAACTGCCCAGGTAGAAAGTGGGAACAAGAATGGCACATGGTCACTGGAGTCTCTTTCCATGAAAAAATGAGCTGCCCCAATGTGGCAGCTTGAACTCCATTCAAGAAATGGAGTTCTGGAGAACTCCAGAAGTATTTTCAACAATGGCAGCATCATTGGAGTAAGTAGGTACCTTCCCAAGGTGACAGTATTTTACCATATTTTCTTATTTATAAGGTACCATTGACTGTAAGTTAGATAATTGATTTGATAACAGCTCTTTGGGGGAAAAAGAAACCCTACATTAAATACTTACATTGATTGTAAGATGAGTGTGTTTTAAAAATGATGAAATGTTAAAAAACATGTAGCTTAGATTCATGGAAATGCAGTCACTCAATTCAATTCTGTTTGGTTAAACCCAAACCTGTATTGGGTGCCTCTCCCTTACTTCTCTCTCTCTCTCTCTCTCTTTAAATTTCACACTGAAAGGGAGTAATTAAGTCAATCCAGATCTGAGGAGAACTGGTACAATGGGGCAGAGTGAGCCTGTCCTGGAATCAGACAATTCTGGGTTTGAATGCTGGCTTTTACAACTTAGGACCTGGGAGATCTTAGGCAGATAACTTATTTCACTGTTTTTTGAGCCTTGATGCTCTCATCTCTCAAGTAGAGATATTAATACCTGTCTCAAGGGATGCTTATGGTTACAAGCACCAGAAGCCCAACTCAAGGTATCTAAAGTGCAAAGGAATTCACTGGGAGGATACTGGATTAGTTCATTGAACAAGAGGCCACAAAAAAGCAGCATGGCCATTGGGCTTTGGAAAACTGGCTCCAGGATTGATGCATCTACAGAATTGTTTTTGCATCTCTTGTGTAGAGCATGAAATAAATGTGAAGTTTTACATCTCATTGGTCCAGTGACAGGAATGAGACCGAAGAGGTTCTCTTGGTCCCAGTGTCCAAAATTCCAAGGAAAGAACCGTCTGGTCCTGCTTGGGTGATGTGACTGTCCCTGGGTCAACTCTGATCACAGGAGGTGGGGGTGGGGTGGGGCTGTTCTTAGAAAAAGATGATGGGGCAGAGAATACCATAACTATTCAAGCAGAGGTGCTATGAGGATCAAATCTCCATAATACACCTAGCCCATAGTAGATGCTCAATAAATAGCTAGTATTAATAAGAATGAAGATGGTAGACACTGGTTGGGAAACATTTATTGAGTGTTTTTTGCATGTCAGGCACTATATCAAGCCCTTTACATGCATATCTCATCAATAAAACTTTTGCATTTTTATTCCTTATCACTAGGAAATCCTTCTCCCCCACCCCCATCCCCAGCACCATTTAAAAATCCACAAACCATAACTGACTCTCTGAGGGTGGCAGACATCAAATGAGAAGAAGGAAGCTTGAGTCCTTGTTTCCTGCCTGGAGATGAGTGAGTTTCTGTTTTCTGTGCATGAAGGAGAGACTGTTGATGTTGGATGACACTAAACTTTTAGAAGTGATTGCACCCCCAGTTGGAAGCAAAGGGGCCACAGTGAATAAGAAATGCCTTTGCTGCTTTTTGGGTGAAGGGGAGAGAGCCTGCACATCTGCTGGGGCGGGCTCACCCACACTGCCTGCCTGGGTCCAGATTTCTGGCATCGATATGACTTCTTGGCTCTCTTGAGCCCTGGATCTGCTTCAAAGTTGGAAAGCCCCAAGACTTCTGGGCTCTGTAGTTACTCTGGGTTTTGGAGGATAGTTTCTCTTACTAGCAAAATCATGGTGGAAATTTATACAGATGAAGGAGATACACCAGAGTTTGGGGTAAAACTGCTGCTGGTTGATGATGTTGGTGGCAGTGGGGTGGGATTGACTCTCCAAAGAGCTTTGGCCCCTCTGGGGCTGGAGGTTCTGGGTGAAGGAGATTTTCTTAGTCTGTTCTCTCTCTGGATAGTCTCTGTGCTGGATATTTAGCATTTGTCCCTCTAGACCTACTCTCCACCCATCCTTCTCCTGCTCTGTACCCCAGGAGGCTGATCTTTGTGGACTGCATCACCCGAGCTCCCTTACCCTCTTGTGGCTGGTTGGGTTTGGCCAATAGAGGACCCCCATAGGATAGTAGAGGGTGGGAGGAGAGAGAGGTTGGGGGATTTATTCCTCTGGCTCTTCCCCGCTGAGTTGCCATGGGTTGGCTGCCTCTCTCTACTGAAGGTCGCAGCTCCTGCCAGGCAGTTCTCTCCAACAGCTATAGCTACCCTCCTTGGGTTCCATGACTGTTTCATCGTCTTCCTCTTCTGAGGTGGTACTGGCTCCTCACTCTTGCTAGTTGTGGGGTACTGCAGCATTTCTTTTGGGTTTTTCTAAATCTCTCTCAAAGCTCTGTATATAGCCCTTTATTAAACTCTTCTTGATTATACCACTTGAGCAAGCCATGTGTTTCCTGCCATGATCCTGATTGATACCATATCCCAGAGAGGGGAGTCAGCTCATTTATTAATTCACCAAACCTCCCACTAACACTTACTCTGTGCCAGGACTTGTGCTGGGAATTTAAACAATAAGATATGATTTTTTGTCTACGTCTCTGAGTTCTCAGTTGTTCACCCCACAAAATGGCTCTAAAGAAAAAGAGAATATTTTGAGGAGAGTCCTGAAGGACCAGCCTAGGAAAAGGGCCCCAAACCAAGGTTGGCGTAGAGGGCTATATGGCAGCAACTCCACCAATGGCATGTGTTGGGGATGGGCTGGTCTGCAGACCACAGCTGTCCCTGCAGAGAATGCATGGAAATCCAATAGGCCCCATGCTCTTGCATCAGGAGGCAAATCGCAGGAGAAATCATCTGATTGGCTGTGCCCAGTCCCATGCTCAGTCACATGTAGGGTGACCAACTGTCCTGATTTTCCTGGGACTATAATAATTTTAGCATTGAAAATTCTTCATTCCACAAAACCTCCCAGCCCCCTGATTGTGGGAAGGAGAGTCTGTCCCCTCTGGCTTCTATTTCTCAAGACTGCACACAATGGAGGTTTGAAGGACATTTCAGGCCAGAATTTGGGTATTTTCAGGAACCAAGTATGACTGGAATGTAGGGGCGTTGATCAACCAGTTAATTCATGTATTCAATAAATATTTACTGAGGCGACTATTATGTATCTATCTCTATTGTAGGGGCTGGGTATAAAGTGGTAAACACAATGTGGTCCCTGCCCTCATGGAGCTTACAGAGTTGGACATTAATCATAGTGAAACAAATAAATGTATAATTACAAATTATGATAAACACTATGAAGAACATATTAGAGCTATGAGAATGTATAAATCGTAGGGTATTTTGACCTTGGGTGGGTGCTGGCCAGAGATGGTCTGGCTGAGGAAGTGACTGTTAAGTTGAAACCTGAAATATGAAGAGGAATTAGCCAAATAATGGGGTGTGGGTGGGTGGTTGAAGGAGGGGTACAAAAAGCCTGAGGCCTAGTAACAGGGATCAGAGATAAGACAGCTCTTTACAACCCTGTTCTGAAAAGTCCTCCTAGACCACCGCCCCCCCCGCCCCGCCCAGTCCAACCACCACCTGCCAGTGAGGCCAGCGAGGGTGAATTGTGTCAGGAGTGAATTCCGTACAAAGAAATAACAACTTGGAATCCACATGTATTTGTTAGCAAGTAACAGAAAACTCAAATGGTTTAAACAACTCATTTGGATAATTATTATTTTGCCTAAAATGGAGTTTGGAGGTAGGATAACTCTAGAGTTGGCTTAGTCAGTATTTCAGTCATATCATCAAAGACCTGGGCTCTTGCCATCTTTCTGCTCTGACTTATGGAGTGTGGCCTTTGTCCCAGTCTTTTCCTCTGTTGGTCACAAGATGGCTGCTATAGCTCCAAAATCACATCCTCACACAACAATGTCCAAAGACCAGAAGAGAAAATTTGTCTTCCTGTATCTCTTTTTAACAACAGGAGATACTTCTAAAGGCTCCCAATAAAGTTTCCATCAACCCTCTTTGGTCACAATTGGTCACTTGCCTATTCTTAAAGCAATCACTAGAAAGGGGGTCAGTATTACTATGATTGGTTTAGATCAATCAAGATTTACTCTTCATGGCCCAGGAGGGGTATAGCTTCTCCTGAATCATGTGACTGTTCAGTACCTAAAAAATTGGGGTTCCCTTAGCAAAGAAGAAGGGGTTCTTTCTTAGATAAGCAATAGTAGCATCTACCAAAGTGTAGGAAAAGCTTGTGGGGTGTGGTGAGTGATGAGGCAGGAGACTGGGAAGGTTCCAGAATATAGCATCCTGGTGAACTAGGCAATCCAGGAATCTCCAGAGTGACTGTCCCAATGTCATAGAGTCCATTGGTGTCAGAGGAATCAAGATGCCTCAATGAGTCATTTTCTCCATAAAACCTTTCTGCTGAGACCGATGACCCTTAGCTATAGAGACACCTGCATTGAATCAGTGACAACCAAGGCTTCCTGCATCAGTGACAGTGCCTAGAATGGTGCTATCCTTGGGCTTTGCATCTGTGAAGCACTCAGCAATGTACGAAGCATTTCCAAGTCTGGACTCATTTCCCCTCACTTGGTAATGAGGAAACTGAGGTTCAGAAAGGTGAAGGGATTTGCTCAAGTTCCCAGAGCTGGAAAGTGGGAACACCTGGACTCAAGCCCTAGCTTTTAACTGAAGGTTCTTGTGTTCCACCCTCCTGCCTTCTAGATAACTCCCGATGGTCCTCAGGTAGATCCTCAATCATGATATATTGACAATATGAATGCATGCAAAAGAAAAGGTTAAAAGAAGTTGTGCAAAGATAAAAACCCAGTTGTGACTCTCCTTGTGGACCGATGAATAAAGCAAAGTTAAGAAATGGAGACCTATGAGCCGCCGAGCAGCACTCCCTGGGTTTATGGGGCTCTGTCAGGCCCCTCTGACAATGCTGCGTATTTACCTTGCAGATGAGTGACTTCATTTCTTGTTCCACATGCATCACCGGTGGATAATATTTATACAGATCAGAAGCCATTCCCCTTACTTTATTTTGTCCTGGGATCTTTGTATCCATTTGATTTTCTACCTTTTGACTTGACACTGTTCTTCGGGAGACTGTGGTGTGGGACGCATTTCAATAAACAATGCTGAAGTGACAGATTTCGGCTTTAAATGAAATTGTGTTCCATAAAGTGGGAGACAACGGCTTATAACTCACCATTGGCTACAGACATTTCAGCGAAAATTATTTTTCATGCTTTGATCTCCACTGTATCATTTTACTGAGTGGCCTCGTGTGCTCTATCAATCAAACCCACTGAAGATGCAGGAGAATGACATTTAAAATCAAATGCAAGTCATAGATTCATCTGCCCAGGAGGAAGAGATATGTGTTGTGAATCCTCGTTTCAATCTTCTGTGATTACAACTGAATTAGTCTTTGAAAAATCCAGAGGTTGAAGTTTTCCACTTCCCAATTTTCATGTTATTATTATTATTTTTTAAAGGGGGGCAGCATCAGATCAGTATAGAGGCAGACGAAAATGATTTAGCTGTGAGATCACATGCTTGCCTTCCATCTGACTGTAGGTTAGGGCCTTTTCATATTCCTCTGACGGGGATTTTTCACATAGGAAGGGATGTTAAGAAGAAAGATGTTGTCTAACAAGAAAACATTTAGACAAGGAGGCTGTGACCCCACTCACTCATTCTTGTCTGCTTTCTCGGCACACGTGGGGTGGGAGGGAGAACCAGGAAGGAACTGTGAGCTGCTGGTCTCTATTCTCTGTTTGAGGAGCTTTGCACAGATTGTGTCATTTTATATCCACATATCCCTGTGAGTAGGTCATCCACAACCCTGCTTTATAGTTGAGGAAACTGGGGTCAAGAAACGTGTGCAAGGTTAGTAGAGCTGAGATGGGATCCCAAGTCTACATGATTCAGAATAACACGCTTTTAGAAATTTTGAAAAGGAATATCCTTGCTGATTGCCTTCTCTCTCTGTAACCTTAGCGCCTGGCACACTGTAGCTGCTCAAGGGCACTTGTTCCGTGTCTAAACCAGGAGTCAGCAAACTTTTACTGGAAAGACCCAGATGGTAAATATTTTCTGCTTTTCAGGCCATAAAGTCTCTGTAGCAACTACTCAGTTCTTTTTTTGTAGCTTGAAGGTTGGCGTAAACAATACAGAAGCAAATGAGAGTGGCTGAATTCCAATAAAACTTTATTTATGAACTCTGAATTTTATGTAATTTTCGCATCATGAAATAGTACCCCTCTTTTGTTTTTTTTTTCCCGGTCATTTAAAATGTAAAAACCATTCTTAGTTTGCAGCCCGCAGGAAAACAGATGAAATGGATTTGATATGCAGACAGTAGTTTGCTGACCTCTGGTTTACATAATAATTACTTTAATCATTCCCTACTTAGTAGGTGCCAAGAAATATTGTATCTCAAAGGTCTGGTTCGGTGCCTGGCACAAATGTTCTTTCTCCATGGGGGAAAGATTTATTTTGAGGGGGTTCATAGCCTTCTCTGCATTTTAAGGAGAGAGCCCAGACCTTGTCCTGGCTGGTTCCTGGGACTTTTCTCATGTAAAATCTGGGGAGGAAGAGAGCAGAGATGCTGAAAAGTGGAGACAAAAGGGTTAAGTTAGTCTACTTGACAAGGATTGAGAGACAGTGTTGGGGGGAGGGCAATAAACTGTCAGGTGTTTGGGGGTCAGAAGAGCTCTTTGGGGGTTCGTGGTGTGGGAACTGAGAAATGCAGGAGAACTGGTGAGGCAGGAAAGGGGACTTTAGGAGCATTATTAGGAATTGGATCTCCCGTTACAGACGTTCTCATTGGGGATTGAATTGACCCACCTTTTTTTTTTTTTTTTTTTTTTTTGGCGGTACGCGGGCCTCTCACTGTTGTGGCCTCTCCTGTTGCGGAGCACAGGCTCCGGACGCGCAGGCTCAGCGGCCATGGCTTACGGGCCCAGGCGATCCGCGGCATGTGGGATCCTTCCGGACCGGGGCACGAACCCGCGTCGCCTGCATCGGCAGGCGGACTTTCAACCACTGCGCCACCAGGGAAGCCCCCCACTCGTTGTTGTTGTTTTTTTTGTTTTTTTGTTTTTTTTTTTTTTAAAGAATCTGTGGTTTTTGGGACATCCCTGCTGGCGCAGTGGTTAAGAATCTGCCTGTCAATGCAGGGGACACCAGTTCGAGCCCTGGTCCGGGAAGATCCCACATGCTGCGGAGCAACTAAGCCTGTGCGCCACAACTACTGAGCCTAAGCTCTAGAGCCCGGGAGCCACAACTACTGAAGCCCGTGTGCCTGGAGCCCATGCTCTGCAACAAAAGAAGCCACCACAATGAGAAGCCCGTGCACCACAATGGAGAGTAGCCCCCACTCGCTGCATCTAGAAAAAGCCTGCGCGCAGCAACAAAGACCCAATGCGGCCAAAATTAAATAAATTATTAAAAAAAAAAAAAAAAAAGAATCTGTGGTTTTGGTTGCCCTAACAGTGGGAGGTGGAGGAGTTACTCAAAATGGGAGACAGTTTTATTAGATGCAAAAAAAACCCCCAAAACCAAAAAAAACCAACCTTATGTTATGCTTGCTTTTTGAATGGGCATTCATATAGGTTAGAAACCTATTTATGATTGTCCGAATTCTGGAACCTTCTGCATATAAACATTGAGTGAACATTGAAGTGTCCAGGAACATAAGTCATACTCCAGCATAAGTCAAGAGAAGATCACACTTTGTTCTGTATGGCGTGTTGTCAAGAAGGAGTCGCCATTTTGGAAAACCGTGACACTTGTAGTTACTCCACTGTGACACACACCTGCTCTTTCTGTATGTGTGACTGTCACATTCAGTGATTCTACACATAGGTGTGAGCATCTGACTACCTCATTCAGTCCCTCCATTTCAAAATATCAGCAAAAACATCAGGGCATTGGACCTGATGGAGCTGAGAAACCCGTGCCCCGTGATATTCTTCCGGTTGGTACATGGGGACCTGCTGTTAAATTACTTTCAAGTTGCTGGAATATGTTCCTTGAATGCAGAGACTGGGCCCCTGATTATATTAGGGACACAAAAACATCAACTGTGGGCATCTGGCAGAATGAAATACACGGATGCTTCCTTCGGGAGCGACTGCTTTCTTACCTCCTGTTTTCCTTTTGTTTGCAGGGTAAAGCCAGACTCCTTCACCTCCCACATCAGTGCTGCATGCTCTGGCCAGAACTTTTAAAGTGCTTCTAACTTTCCTTTAGCTCAGTTAGAAGAGCACTTTTTCTTCCCAGTCTAATTACAGTTGGAGATGACCATCAGTTCAGGCTGTGCCCAGCCCACCCGCTCTCGGATACTAAGGCGCTTTCTCCCTCCCTGGAAAGTGACTGTCGTCAGTTTTCTCCTTTAGGCAGCTTGAGCCATCCTTCTCTTTACCCAGTAGGACCTTGATAAAACTGGCATCTCCGGCCCTTCCTTTTATGGTTGATTTTTATTCTCCATGTGCCCAGAGATACAGTAAATGAAAAGGTTGGCTGGGGCGGGGCAGACTTTTTGTTCTGATGGAAAATTCCATGAGGATTTTCTATTATTACAGTAGAGTGTGGTGGGTGAATCCTTGAAATCAGACTACCTGGGATCAAACTCTGCCTCTACCACTTACTAGAAGCTGTGTGACTTTGGGCAAGTGAGTTAACCTCTCTGAATGTCACTTTTCTTATCTGAAAAGGGTGTAACCGAGCAGGACCCTATGGGGCCTTCCTGGGACAGAACCCCCCCCTTCCCCACCTCCCCCACGCCGCCATGTCCTTTGCCTGCCTCTTGTTTCCTTTACCACAAAAATCAAAAGCACCCTGGGTTAATGATGCCTGCTTATCGGTAAGCACTCAGGGCTGTCTCTGAGACAGAGGTGCTCAGGCAGCTGCTGGACAGGATCTGGAAGCCGCCACCGGCCAGGGGCCCATGTGCCGCAGGTGAAATGCCCACTTGGGACTGCCATCCCATCTGGGGTGCCAAAATTGTTACTGAATCAAACTTGGGTCCATTCACCCATGCACAATAAAGCCAATCTGCTGACACCGGACTGTGGTGAAGGAAAGCACAGCATTTATTGCAGGTGCCAAACAAAGAGTTCAGGTCTTTTGAGTCTTAGCTGCCTGCATTCCTTGTTTGCCGGCTGCAGTGAATGCTGTGCTTTCCTTCACCACAGCCTGGTGTCAGCAGATTGGCTTTACTGTGCATGGATGAATGGACCCAAGTTTGGTTCAGTAATAAGGGTAGTGATAGTACTATGAGAATTAAATGATACAATGCATAGAATATGCTTAGCAACCAGTACCTGACATAAATTACCCACTCAGTAAACATCAGCTTTACAATGTCAATTACTGTTTATCAGTATACAAAATAAAGCTCTAAGATTTCAAACTCATGTTCTCTTAAATGTTCTCTAAATTATTCAGGCAAAGAACTCATTTTTGTGTGTGTGTGTAAACCTAATATCCCTTAATAAATTTTTCCAAGTTTTGTATGTTCTCAGGGTTATAATCCTGTTTGACCTTTCCAATACCAATAGCACAGGAACACGCATGTCTGTGATGCATGCTTTCTTTCACTGTCCTGATTGCCTTTCCCAAGCTGGGCATTGGAAAGGAGAAATGTTGGAGGGAGGACCAACCATCCTTTACTGTCTTAGTCAGTTTGGGCTGTTAACGAAATACTGTACACTGGGTGGCTTAAACAATAGGCATGTTATTTCTCAGAGTTCTAAAGTCTGGGAAGTGTAAGATCAAAGTGCTGGGAGATTTGGGGTCTGGTGAGATTCCTCCTGGTTTGCACATGGCCATCTTCTCATTATATCCTCACATGGCAGAGAAAGAGAGAGCTCTGGTCTCTTCCTTTTCTTATAAATGCACTAATGGCATCATGGGGGCTCCACCCTCATGACATCATCTACACTTAATTACCTCCCAAAGGCCCCACCTCCAAATACAATAATATTCAGGATTAGGGCTTCAATATGTGAATTTTGGGGAAACACAAACATTCAGTCCATAACATTTCCTTTTCCAGAACCCCTTTTTAAGCCCTCTCTGTCATCCTTGCTGTCCTCATTTGATGGATGAGGACATTAAGACTCTAAGACATGCTTTGAGTCATCCATGGCTGCACAACTTATAAGTGCCAGCTCCCCAAAGGACTGCATTTGGTGTGAGAACAGAATTCACCACCACATCATATCCATCCAAGGTGCATAAAGCCTTATTAATGATAAGTGGGGAGACCCAGCTTGACCTTGAGATTTTTCTGTGGTTGGGCTTCAGGTTCGTTTGATTGCCAGATCTACCACTCAGATGTTCAACAAGTTCCATCACCTCTGGTGCTCAGTTTCCACATCTGTAAATGGGAATAATAATAGTGCCTTTGTATCGTTGAGAGGATTTTATGGCATAATGCAGGTGAAATGCCTATCAAGATCCTGATAGAGTAAGTGTTCAACGCACATTGGGCATTATTAGCTAAGATGCACAAGCAGCAGTGGTTTGGTTTTTATTAGGGGATAACATTCCTGTCTGCTGTCATTTAGGGAGAGCAGAGTCCTAAGGGGAGAATTCACAGGTCAGGAGAGTCTTGGGGGTTGGTGAACATTTCCATCTAATGTTTCAAAATGGGAAAACCTGGGGATCCCATGAAAGCCCCTGATGTCTTAAAGCAAAAAATGGACATGATGAAGGAGGAAAAACTCAGGGGAGTGGTCAAGGAGGGGGCGGGGAAAAAGGATTCATGGAGTGCTCAGCAGGTGCCAAGAATTTTCCATTTGTCGCATCACCTAATTGCAAAATCACACTGCAAGGTGGGTGATATTAGCCCCATTTTACAGATGAGAGAAAAGGGACCAGCCGAGTTAAAGAACTGGTTCAAAGTAGCACAGCTCGAGATGGGTGGAGCCGAAATTAGAACCCATGGCTGTTCAGACTCCAAAGCCCACGTCCTACGTATTGACACAAACTTCCCATCCAACTAGCCCAGTCAGGTACTGAGGCACACAGTGACAAGGGGGCTTACGGAAGAGATGTCCTGCCTCCTCCTTAGATATCTCCCCCTTCCCATCACCAGTTGTCACCTATAAACTCTTTCAAACTGTGGTAATGGTTTCGAATTTTCCTGTTATCTTGATTTGGTATGAGAAATTTGGGATTTCCAAATTGACAGAGAAATCCGATTTTAAAGATGCTGGAAGGCAAACATCTGTGAAAAATCAGAGGAACAATGTCAACATCTGTCCCTGTGAAAGGAAATCGCTGAGGTTCTCAATTTACAACCAATCAATCTTGGAGGCCAGGGTGCTTGCAAATTTAAAGTCATGTTGCAGCTATAGGAATGGCTACCTAATTTAGTTTGCATGCCTATGGGATTTTTCATTGTTCCTAGTTAAAAAAAAGTCTTTTCTGAATAGGGAATGTGTGCATATGGCAAAAAAAATTGTAACAGTAAAAACAAAGTGTACAGCGCAAAGGAAGTCTCCTTCTCATCCCAACCGACAGTTCCTCCTCCCCAAAGGTAACAAATGTCGCTGGCTTCTCTTGAAATCTTCCAGAAGATACACTCTTTATATAGAATAATGTATGGATGTACGGTCCCTTTCCAATTTAAAAGCTATAAATGATAGCACAGTGTACACATTATTCTGCATCAGGTGTCTTTGTTATGTATCTTTGTTGCATATCAGTACATCCAGAGGTGCCTCCTTTTTTCTAGTGGCTGTGAAGTATTCCAGCATATAGATATGTATAAATTAGTTAACCAGTTCTCTGAAGCTTAACATTCAGGATGTTTTCTGTCATCTTCCACTACAACCTATGCTTGTATGTACATTGGTGCATATGTATGTGTTCATCTGTAGGATAAGTGTTTAGAAGTGGAATTGCTGGGCAAAGAGGATATGCGCTTATAATATTATGTCTTCTGGTTTAAAAGGAAAGTTTTATTCTTTATCTTGGAGGGAGCATCACCTTCCTCAAGGAGATCAGACTGATGGAGCTTAGTGACCACTCACAGTTGCTGTGGCCGCCTTGCTCCTCCCCAGCTCTTCTGCAGGCCAGAGAGATGGAATGATGTCTGTTTGCTACATCTTGAGTTGCTGGGCTCAGAGATAAACTACCACATATTTAGAGTTACCCCAGTCCACGAGGTCTGCTGTGTTTCTGAATCCTACAGTTTCCTTCTTTTTCCTAGATCCACACCAGCCCCTTTTTACTCCAGTGCTAGACTCAGTCTTGTCAAGTCAAGGTTCACCCAGACTCTTCTGGTTGAAAACCTAGTCTCCTGGGTATACAATCAATTCAGGATTCTTAAGTCATCCTGGGTTTTAAATCTTAATCAATTCAAAGTTTCTCCCATCTTTCTCTTCCCTCTTTGGTGACAGGCTTTGTGCTGGGTGCTGTGCCCCCAGCCTTCTATGTAGGACCGTGGAGGCATGCCTGCCCAGCTCTCAGGAGACTTGGCTGCTGACAGCTCACAGCTGAGTTGTGCCTCTGGCTGAAGGAAACTACCCAGTTCCAGGAAATCCTCCCTCTGCCCTATGGCATCCACAACCAATGATTGATTCCTAAGGGCTCCAAAAGGCCATGTCCCTTGTCTTGATTTGGGACATCTCTGAAAGGATGCCCCAGTTTCAAGGTTCCCCATGGGATTGCCTCTGGTGTCCATAGCAACTGCTCCACCTCCTTCTGCCTGCTGCTCTTTCCTTCCTTGCGGCTGATGCTCTGTAGTAAACCTCCTGCACACACATCTCCATCCTTGCCTTTGTCTCCCTGAAAACCCGACCCGTGATGGGCTTTTAAACATCCCAATGGGGCGTGGGTGTTTGGCAAAAGGGCCACCGTCTGGCCTGCCGAGGACCAGAACTTGCGTACAAGTGCCTCTGGGGAGGGGCAGTGTTCCTCTTGCCCACATGGGGGGTTCTATGTAGTGTGGGGGTAGAGGTGGCCCTGGTTCTACCCGAATGCGTCTCCTTTCAGCCTGGTCCCACTTGTTTGCTTTGCTGCCCAGAAGCTAAAGAGTGTGGTGTCTTTCTCACCTGAAGATTGTCCTTTTGCTGTAAAGGGTTGGTTGACTCAGCAGGTCTGCGGTGTTTGAATACTGCACGTTCCAAAGGAAGGTCTGGCCCTTGACTGGCTGCTGGGAGATAACCTCTAAGTCCTTGGAATAGTCTGCCTGCTAAGAATGTCTTTGTTTAGTGGGGTCTTGGGACGTGCCAGATAATCTATGCCAACAATGTGATTTATGGGGAATGCCTGTTTTTCTATGTCTCATAGGCTTTGACCTCTGGAGGGGTTGGAAACTGAGTAGCTAAGATCAGCCGTGAGGGCGGGTGCTCCATGCCTATGTGACCCTCAATAAAAACCCTGGACAACAGGGCTTGGATGAACTTTGGTTGGTAATACTTTGTACGTGTTGTCATACATCCTTTCTTGGAGAATCAGTTGCTGTCCATACAATGCCCCTGGGAGAGGACAACTGGGAGCTTGTGCCTGGTCCCTCCTGGACTTGACCATATGCACTTAGAAACATTTTTCTCCAGCTTCATTGAGGTGCAAATGGTATATATCATTGTGTAGTTTAAGGTGTACAATTGTGACGATTTGTTGGACAAATATTGTGAAATGATTACCAAATAAGGTTAGTTAACACTTCAGTCACCTCACATAATTACTTTTTTTGTGTGTGTGGTGAGAACACATTATCTATTCTGTTAGCGACTTTAAGGTATATAGTACAGTATTGTTAACTATAGTCACCATGCTGTACAGTAGTAGCTCCCAAGAAATTATTCATCTTACAACTGGAAGTATAGCATTTGACTAACATCTCCTCATTTTCCCATTGCAGCCCCTGGACCACCATTCTACTCTCTGTTTCTATGAGTTTGGCTTTTTTAGATTCCATATACAAGTGATATCATGAAGTATTTGTCTTTCTCTGTCCATTTATTTCACTTAGCACAATGCCCTTAAGATCCATCCATGTTGTTGCAAATGGCAGGGTTTCATTCCTTTTTTATGGCTGAATAATCTCTCTCTCTCTCTTTGTATTTATCTCTCTCTCTGCCTCACATTTTCTTCAGTGGACATTTAGGTTGTTTCCATGTCTTGGTTATTGTGAATTATGCTGCAGTGAACATGCACGTACAGATATCTCTTTGAGATTCTGATTTCATTTCCTTCAGATATATACCCAAATACTCAGAAGTGGGATTGCTGGATTATATAGTAGTGCTATTCTTAATTGTTTTGAGGAAACTCCATACTGTTTTCCATATCGGCTCCAACAAGTTACATTCTCACCAACAGTGCACAAGGGTTCTCTTTTCTCCACATCCTTACCAACATTTATTATTTATTGTCTTTTTGATGATAGCCATTCTGACAGGTGAGAAGTGATATTGTGGTTTTGATTTGCATTTCCCTGATGATTAGTGATATTGAACACCATGTCGTGTATTTTTTGGCCACTTGTATGTCTTCTTTGGAGAAATGTCTCTTCAGGTACTCTGCCCATTTTTAAATCAGATTTTTTGTTGTTGTTATTGAGTTTTATGAGTTCCTTGTATATTTTGGGATATTAATTATATATAATTATATATTTTAGATATTTGGATATTAACCCCTTATCAGCTACATGGTTTGCAAATACTTTCTCCCATTACGTAAGTTGTCTTTTCATTTTTTAAAAAGTTTTATTTTTATTGAAGTATAGTTGATTTACAATATTGTGTTAGTTTTAGGTGTACAGCACAGTGACTTAGTGTTATATATATATATATATATATATATATATATATATATATATATATTTATATTTATTTTCAGATTCTTTTCCCTTATAGGTTATTACAAAATGTTGAGGATAGTTCCCTGTGCTATACAGTAGGTCCTTGTTGATTATCTATTTTTTTTATTTTTGGAGTATAATTGCTTTACAATGGTGTGTTAGTTTCTGCTTTATAACAAAGTGTATCAGCTATACATACACACATATCCCCATGTATCTTCCCTCTTGCGTCTCCCTCCCTCCCACCCTCCCTATCCCACCCCTCTAGGTGGTCACAAAGCACCAAGCTGATCTCCCTGTGCTATGTGGCTGCTTCCCACTAGCTATCTATTTTACATTTGGTAGTGTGTATATGTCCATGCCACTCTCTCTTTTTTTTTTTAGATTCCATATATATGTGTTAGCATATGGTATTTGTTTTTCTCTTTCTGACTTATTTCACTCTGTATGACAGACTGTAGGTCCATCCACTGCACTACAAATAATTCAATTTCATTTCTTTTTATGGCTGAGTAATATTCCACTGTATTTATGTGCCACATCTTCTTTATCCATTCATCTGTCGATGGACACTTAGGTTGCTTCCATGTCTTGGCTATTGTAAATAGTGCTGCAATGAACGTTGTGATACATGACTCTTTTTAAATGATGGTTTTCTCAGGGTATATGTCCATATGATCATATGGTTTTTCTCCTTCAATTTGTTAATATGGTGTATCACATTGATTGATTTGCCTATATTGAAGATTCCTTGCATTCCTGGGATAAACCCCACTTGATCATGGTGTATGATCCTTTTAATGTGCTGTTGGATTCTGTTTGCTAGTATTTTGTTGAGGATTTTTGCATCTATGTTCATCAGTGATACTGGCCTGTAGTTTTCTTTCTTTGTGACGCCTTTGTCTCGTTTTGGTATCAGGGTGATGGTGGCCTCATAGAATGAGTTTGGGAGTGTTCCTCCCTCTGCTATCTTTTGGAAGAGTTTGAGAAGGATAGGTGTTGCTAATGGTTTATCAATTTTATCTTCTCAAAGAACCAGCTTTTAGTTTTATTGATCTTTGCTATTGTTTCCTTCATTTCTTTTTCATTTATTTCTGATCTGATCCTTATGATTTTTTTCCTTCTGCTAATTTTGTGATTTTTTGTTCTCCTTTCTCTAATTGCTTTAGGTGTAAGGTTAGGTTGTTTACTTGAGATGTTTCTTGTTTCTTGAAGTAGGATTGTATTGCTATAAAATTTCCTCTTAGAACTGCTTTTGCTGCATCCCATAGGTTTTGGGCCACCGTGTTTTCATTGTCCTTTGTTTCTAGGTATTTTTTGATTTCCTCTATTATTTCTTCAGTGATATCTTGGTTATTTAGTAGTGTATTGTTTAGCGTCCATGTGTTTGTATTTTTTACAGATTTTTTTCCTGTAACTGATATCTAGTCTCATAGTGTTGTGGTCGGAAAAGATACTTGAAATGGTTCAGTTTTCTTAAATTTGCTATGGGTTGATTTGTGACAAGATATGATCTGTCTTGGAGAATGTTCCATGAGCATTTGAGAAGAAAGTATATTCTGTTGTTTTTGGATGGATTGTCCTATAAATATCAGTGAAATCCATCTTGTTTAATGTATCATTTAAAGCTTGTGTTTCCTTATTTATTTTCATTTTGGATGATCTGTCCATTGGTGAAAGTGGGGTGTTAAAGTTCCCTACTATGATTGTGTTACTGTCAATTTATTGCTACTCCAGCTTTCTGTTGATTTCCATTTGCATGGAATATCTTTTTCCACCCCTTCGCTTTCAGTCTGTATGTGTCCCTAGGTCTGAAGTGGGTCTGTTGTAGACAGCATATATATGGGTCTTGTTCCTGTATCCATTCAGCCAGTCTATGTCTTTTGGTTGGAGCATTTAATCCATTTACATTTAAGGTAATTAACAATACGTATGTTCCTATTACCATTTTCTTAATTGTTTTGGACTTGTTATTGTAGGTCTTTTCCTTCTCTTGTGTTTCCTGCCTAGAGAAGTTCCTTTAGCATTTGTTGTAAAGCTGGTTTTGTGGTGCTGAATTCTTTTCTTGTATGTTATTTGTTGTTTTTTCCCTTGCTGCTTTTAATAATTTTTCCTTTTCTTTAATTTTTGCCAATTTGATTAATATGTGCCTTGACGTGTTTCTCCTTGGATTTATCCTGTATGGGACTCTCTGTGCTTCCTGGACTTGATTGACTATTTCCTTTCCCATTTTAAGGGATTTTTCAACTATAATCGCTTCAAATATTTCCTCCATCCTTTTCTTTTTCTCTTCTTCTTCTGGGACCCCTATAATTCGAATGTTGGTGCATTTAATGTTGTCCCAGAGGTCTCTTAGACTGTCCTCAATTCTTTTCATTCTTTTTTCTTTTTTCTGCTCTGTGGTAGTTATTTCCACTATTTTATCTTCCAGGTCACTTATCCGTTCTTCTGCCTCAGTTTTTCTGCTATTGATTTCTTCTAGAGAATTTTTGATTTCATTTATTGTGTCGTTCATCATTGTTTGTTTGCTCTTTAGTTCTTCTGGGTCCTTTTTAAACATTTCTAGTATTTTCTCCATTCTGTTTCCAAGATTTTGGATATGTTTGCTCTCACTACTCTGAATTCTTTTTCAGGTAGACTGCCTATTTCCTCTTCATTTGTTTGGTCTGATGGGTTTTTACCTTGCTCCTTCATCTGCTGTGTGTTTCTCTGTCTTCTCATTTTGCTTAGCTTACTTTGTTTGGGGTCTCTTTTTCACAGCCTGCAGGTTCGTAGTTCCCCTTGTTTTTGGTGTCTGCCCCCAGTGTCTAAGGTTGGTTCAGTGGGTTGTGTAGGCTTTCTGGTAGAGGGGACTGGTGCCTGTGATCAGGTGGTTGAGGCTGGATCTTGTCTTTCTGGTGGGCAGGACCATGTCCGGTGGTGTGTTTTGGGGTGCCTGTGACCTTATTATGATTTTAGGCAGCCTGTCTGCTGATAAGGTGGTGTTGTGTTCCTGTCTTGCTAGTTCTTTGGTATAGGTTGTCCAGCACTGTAGCTTGCGGGTTGTTTAGTGGAGCTGGGGTGTTAGTGTTGAGATGGAGATCTCTGGGAGAGCTTTTGCTCTTTGATATTACATGGAGCTGGGAGTTCTCTGGTCGACCAATGTCCTGAACTCGGCTCTCCCACCTCAGAGGCACAGGCCTGACACCTAGCTGGAGCACCAAGACCCTGTCAGCCACAC
>NC_041227.1:59035325-59049371 GCF_002837175.3 Physeter macrocephalus
TGTGTTCCTGTCTTGCTAGTTGTTTGGCGTAGGGTGTCCAGCACTGTATCTTGCTGGTTGTTGAGTGGAGCTGGGTCTTAGTGTTGAGATGGAGATCTCTGGGAGACCTTTTGCCAGTTGATATTACGTGGAGCTGGGAGGTCTATGGTGGACCCGTGCCCTGAACTCTGCTCTCCCACCTCAGAGGCACAGGCCTGACACCTAGCTGGAGCACCAAGACCCTGTCAGCCACACTGCTCAGAAGAAAAGGGAGAAAAAAAGAAAGAAAAATAAAATAAAGTTATTAAAATAAAGGCTAAAAAAATTTATTAGAAAGAAAAAAATTAAAAAGTAATAAAAAGAAAAACGGACAGACAGAATCCTAGGACAAATGGTAGAAGCAAAGCTATACAGACAAAAGCACACAAAGAAGCATACAAATGCACACTCACAAAAAGAGAAAAAGGAAAAAAAAATCTGTATATTAAAAAAAAAGGAAGAGAGCAACCAAATCAATAAATATACCAATGATAAACTCTAAATAGTAAACTAAGATAAACATAAAACCAGAAACAATTTAGATGCAGAAAGCAAACCCCAAGTCTGCAGTTGCTCCCAAAGTCCAGTGCCTCAATTTTGGGATGATTCGTTGTCTATTCAGGTATTCCAGAGATGCAGAGTACATACATTAAGTTGATTGTGGATATTTAATCCACTGCTCCTGAGGCTGCATGGAGAGATTTCCCTTTGTCTTCCTTGTTCGCACAGCTCCTGGGGTTCAGCTTTGGATTTGGACCCACCTCTGTGTGTAGGTTGGTTGAGGGCGTCTGTTCTTTGCTCAGACAGGGTGGGGTTAAAGTAGTAGCTGATTAGGGAGTCTGGCTCACTCAGGCCCAGGGGGAGGGAGGGGTATGGAATGCCGGGTGAGCCTGCGGGGCAGAGGCCGATGTGACATTGCAACAGCCTGAGGCGTGCCATGTGTTCTCCTGGAGAAGTTGTCCCTGGATCAGGGGACCCTGGCAGTGGCGGGCTGCACAGCTCTCGGGAGGGGAGGTGTGGATAGTGACCTGTGCTTGCACAGAGGCTTCTTGGTGGCTGCAGCAGCAGCCTTAGCACCTCATGCCCCTCTCTGGTGTCTGCGCTGATAACCACGGCTCGTGCCCGTCTCTGGAGCTTGTTTAGGTGGTGCTCTGAATCCCCTCTCCTTGCGCACCCAGCAACAATGGTCTCTTGCCTCTTCGGCAGGTCCAGACTTTTTCCCAGACTCCCTCCCGCCTATCTGTGGTGCACTAGCCCCCTTCAGGCTGTGTTCACGCAGCCAACCCCAGTCCTCTTCCTGGGATCTGATCTCCAACGCCCGAGCCTCAGCTCCCAGCACCCACCCACCTTGGCGGGTGAGCAGACAAGCCTCTCGGGCTGGTGAGTGCTGGTCGGCACTGATCCTGTGTGCGAGGACCTCTCCACTTTGCCCTCTGCACCCCTGTTGCTGCACTCTCCTCCGTGGCTCTGATGCTTCCCCCCACCACCTGTCTCTGCCAGTGAAGGGGCTTCCTAGTGTGTGGAAACTTTTTCTCCTTCACAGCTCCCTCTCAGAGGTGCAGGTCCTATCCCTATTCTTTGGTCTCTGTTTTTTCCTTTTTTTCTTTTGCCCTACCCAGGTACGTGGGCACTTTCTTGCCCTTTGGGAAGTCTGAGGTCTTCTGCTAGTGTTCAGTAGGTGTTCTGTAGGAGTTGTTCCACATGTAGGTGTATTCCTGATGTATTTTTGGGAGGAAGGTGATCTGCACATCTTACTCCTCTGGCATCTTGAAGGTCTCCTCGATTATCTATTTTATATATAGCAGTGTGTACATGTTAGTCCCAATTTCCTAATTTATCCCTCCCCCAGCCCGCTTTCCCCTTTGGTAACCAGAAGTTCTCACTCCCTCCCGCCTATCTGTGGTGCACTAGCCCCCTTCAGGCTGTGTTCACGCAGTCAACCCCAGTCCTCTTCCTGGGATCTGATCTCCAAGGCCCGAGCCTCATCTCTTTCTATGTCTGTGAGTCTCTTTCTGTTTTGTAAATAAGTTCATTTGTATCATTTTTTTAGATTCCACATATAAGTGATATCACATGATATTTGTCTTTTTCTGTCTGGTTTACTTCACTTAGTATAATGATCTCTAGGTCCATCCATGTTGCTGCAAATGGCATTATTTCATTCTTTTTTATGGCTGAATAGTATTCCATTTTATTTATATATACCACATCTTCTTTATCCATTCATCTGTCGATGGACATTTAGGTTGCTTCCATGTCTTGGCTGTTGTAATTAACGCTGCAATGCACACTGGCGTGCACGTATGTGTTTGAATTATGATTTTCTCTGGATATATGCCCAGGAGTGGGATTGCAGGATCATATGGTAGCTCTATTTTTAGTTTTTTAAGGAACCTCCATACTGTTCTCCATAGTGACTGTACCAGTTTACATTCCCACCAACAGTGTAGGTGGTTTCCTTTTTCTCCACACCCTCTCCAGCATTTGTTATTTGTAGACTTTTTGATGATGGCCATTCTGACTGGTGTGAGGTGATACCTCATTGTCACTTTGATTTGCATTTCTAATAATTAGCAATGTTGAGCATCTTTTCATGTGCCTTTTGAGCACAAGGAATTAAGGCTGTTGGGGCTTATATTAAGGGACTGGTCTTTTATTTCTCATTGATTTAGGTAACATGAGGCTGGTGTGTCCTTCTTTGAGGCACCAAGACATGTCAGGGGTTGCATTGGGTGTTCCCAGGCTTTCCAAGATTTTTGAGTCCCGAGGGTCTTCTCTTTGCTTGGGTTCTCTGCTTCTTGTTGAGGTGACAGTAATATATTTGGGGTCCCTGATGGATATACCAGCCCCCTCCTTAAATTTTCCTGCTTGCTTCCAGGATGTAACTCCAGCCCCATCCCTTGAAGATGAATTTTTGATTTACCTGATGTTTTTGCAGAAATCCCTTTCTTCCTTTCACTACTGGTGTTTGGGAAAAAGTCAACTCCAACATTTAGTAGGTTTGAGAAACTGGGAAAAATCCTTCATCTTTTTGAACTTTAATTTTGTACTGGATGCTATTTTTTATTTGTCTGATTTGCTCTATCTTTTTCTTCTAGGAAAGCTTTCTTCTTCTTGTAATTTTCTTCCCTTTTCTTTTACCCTGTGGTTCTTTGGGGGTAACTTATATGTGCATTCATTCATTCATCACATATTTATTAGATGTTTTCCATGTGAAAGGCCCAATCCTAAATGCTAGAGATACAGTAATGAAAAGGATAGGCCTAGCCCTAGGAATTCATAGATATATATATACCAAAACTTGGGGAGTGTGTGAAAGGTGATATTGTAAAGGCAGCAGTAAGGCCCGGCAGTGGCCCCAGTGTGGGAATGAACCACTTGGAGTAGGGTGAGGTGGGGAAGTAAAAGCTTACAGAGGAAGAGATTCTTTGGCTGGGTCTTGGGGGGTGAGTAGGAGTTTGCCACATGAACAGGGATGGGAGAAGGGCATATCAAGCGACCCTATAGAGGAAGTCTGTACTTTTGCTTGTTCAGCATCCATCTGTTTCTCTTCCAGTAAGAGCAAAATTCACTTTGGGCAATCACTGCTCTACAGAGTTGATATTTAGCCAACACACACATGTATGGCCACACTGGTTATTTATAGCCAGCATCCATTCTGACTAGTGGGTTTCTGTGCCATACTAGTTGTTAACTGTTTTGAATATCATGCCTCTTTCCCCTATATTTCCAGACTGTGATGTTTGTTAGGGACTGTTTCTCACCCACCCTTTTAGGGGTAAGCATGTGATTCAGTTCTGGACCAGCATGCTAACCACAGTGATTGATTCAGTTATGGACCAATTGGTGTGACCCAAGCCAAGCCAATGAACACTGTCCCTGAGACTTTTGTTGGGACTGTCAGTCTACTGGAGTTGCTAAGTTGGTAGAATATAAGCTGAAAGTTGTTGGGAAGAGCTAGTGTATGGAACAGACTGGGAATGAAGCCAACACAAAGGAAATAAAGAGCTTGGAGATGAAGTTCAGATTCCTGTTTGTATCATCAGAACTTCTGGATCTAGCTATGCCTGAATGTACCCCTGGGTGTAAGTAATATGCCATTTACTTATGCAAGTTTGGTTTGGGTTTCGTTTGCATCAGAAAAAATCATGACTGTCGCAAATCACTATGCAGTCAACTGCATTTATTCTTAAGTCTGAGATGTTCAGAGTGAAAATTGCAACAAACTCTTTCTGAGACATCTACTGGAAGCATCTGCCATTTTCTTCTGTTCTTCAAATCTATCCAAGAGACAATTTGGCTTGGTGTGGAAGCACAAGTGGTTTAGAGGCAAATAGATATTTCATTTACCCGTTGAGTGATCCTCTGTTTTCTCATCTTTAAAATGGGAGTAACACACCACTGAGGGGGGTAAATAACTTAATGTCACCGTGGTAACGTACTAGCACACAGTTAAATATAATTCTATCTGTCACGTGTGGAGAGGGGTGGAGAACGCCTTGGAAATCACTTCTTCCTGGTGCACCTTGCCGGCTCTACAAAGGAAGACAACAATCCAGTCCTGTCGCTCTCAGCCTTGATGCAGGAAGTGGTGAACCAGCTCTGTGTCTTGGGTGAGCCACCCCACCAGCTGGGGAGATAATGAGTTCAGGGGAAGCTGAGGGGAAGTTCTTGTTGAGTTGCTTGGCACCTCCAGCACCCTCTAAGCCTTCACTGCAGGTCTTCCGATATCTTTTGGCTCCTGATGACAGTTGCTTATAAAATGCAGGGCTGGGTTCACTGCTGCAGGGAGAAAATGGGTGCGGGAGTCCTTGAGAGGAGTTACCAGGGCCCAGAGGACCAATGGGGCTTCATCCTTCACACAGAAAGAGAGTTCAACACCAGCCCTTCCCAGGTTGAATCTCACTGTTCCTCCTTCTCCCTCACTGTCTGCTATGGACTGAATGTTTGTGTCCCCCCCACGTTCTTAAGTTGAAGCTTAAACCCCAGTGTGATGGTATTGGGAGGTGAGGTCTTTGGGAGGTGTTTAGGTCATGAGGGTGGAGCCCTCATGAATGGGGTTAGTGCCCTTATAAGAAGAGACATGAAAGATATAGTCTCTCTGCTCTGTGGGGACACAGCTAGAAGGCAGCTTCTGCAAGACAGGAGGAGAGCTCTCACCAGAACCCAACCATGCTGGCACCTTGATCTTGGACTTCCCAGCCTCTAGAACTGTGAGAAATTAATGTCTGTTGTTGAAGCCACCCAGTCTGTGGTGTTCTGTTATAACAGCCAAGCTAGGAGAGTGTTCTTGACCCTGCATTTCAGACATGGTGAGGTTGGACTCCACACCCTAGAACTTTAGTCCAGGGGGATGAGGAAAATGGGAGGGGACAGTATGTAGAGGGATGTAAATTATGCTCCCCTAAATAGGGGATATAGACTTGAACCAAGTGTTACAATTTTTCTGATTCCACTTTGCCTTTTCTGTGAGAATTCATCTGCTTTCAAATTCCTTTCAGACAGCCCTGAGAATCCTGAGGGAGTTTTCTTTGTGTTTTAGAACACAGCAGCCTCTTACATATTCTACCAGAAATAATATTTTATCCACCAGCTGTTTTCTCAGCCTATGTTTATTCTTCACCCCCATTCCTTTTCTTCAGAAACTTGCCCTTCCCAGAGCCCTGGAAAATTCAGAACCCTGCATATATGATTCTTTTGTCTCTGGTCATGGCCAGTTGTATCTACAAAGGGCAAATGTGGGATCAAAGCTAAGCCCTGTGGACTCTCTCCCAGGAATTTGGAATTTAGAGTCTGAGCTCATCACTGGTGGGTGCTTGAACCTAGAGGGGATGGAAAATTGATGCCAGTACAGGCATGTCTGACTTATGGGCGTCAGTAGCAGAGAAAATGAGTACAGTGGGTATGGAGAGACAGAGAAGGAGAGAGGGAATAAAACACATAAACAGAGACATAGGAAGGACAGGTCAGGCAGTCTTAGAAAGACATGGACAAGCTGTGTTGGCTCCTGCTGGCTTTCTACCATGAAGCCTTGCTGTATTTCTTTGGGTTTTGTGGGGTACCCTGTGTTATGGGTTAAACTGTATTCCATCAAAAGATATGTTGAAGCTCTAACCCCCCTCCCCAGTACTCAGAATGTGACCTTATTTGGAAACAAGGTCATTGCAGATGTAGTTAGTTAAGATGAGGCTGTACTGGAGTAGGGTGGGCTTCTAATCCAATATGACTCATGTCCTTATAAGAAGAGGGTAATTTGGACACAGACATAGAGGAAAGACCAGCATGTGATGACGAGGCAGAGGTTAGAGTGACGCTGCCACAAGCCAAGGGACGTCTGAGGCTGCCAGGAGCTGGAAGAGACAAGGAAGCCTTCTCCCCTAGAGGCTTCTGAGAGGGCATGGCCCTGCCAACACCTTAATTTCATGCCTCTGCCCTCCAGAACTGTGAGAGAATAAATTTGTTTTTTTTTTTTTTGTTTTTTTTTTTTTTTTGCGGTATGTGGGCCCCTCACTGTTGTGGCCTCTCCCGTTGCAGAGCACAGGCTCCGGACGCGCAGGCTCAGCGGCCATGGCTCACGGGCCCAGCCGCTCTGTGGCATGTGGGATCTTCCCGGACCGGGGCACGAACCCGTGTCCCCTGCATCGGCAGGTGGACTCTCAACCACTGCACCACCAGGGAAGCCCATTTCTGTTGTTTTAAGCCACCCAGTTTGTGGTACTTTGTTATGTCAGCCCTAGGAAATGAATGCACTCTGTACCCTTCTTGAAGTGAGTTCTATGCCTTATAATGAGATTATCTCAACCTAAGAATTTAGGTCCAGCTGCCAACTTGCAGTAACATCACAGGACAGAGGAATGTATTGAACCATCCCATGAGTGAGCAGTCAGCAAAATCCAGACTGGATAACTACAAGCCAGATGTCCTGGGTCCTTCCACAGATCAATTGTAAGGTAAAGAAAAGGATAGAAGGGAAACCTGTAGATTAAAAGAAACTTAAAAAGATGCATCATGGGGCTTCCCTGGTGGCGCAGTGGTTGAGAGTCGGCCTGCCGATGCATGGGACACGGTTTTGTGCCCCGGTCCGGGAAGATCCCACATGCCGCAGAGCGGCTAGGCCCGTGAGCCATGGCCGCTGAGCCTGCGTGTCTGGAGCCTGTGCTCCGCAGTGGGAGAGGCCACAACAGTGAGAGGCCCGTGTACTGCAAAAAAAAAAAAAACAAACAAAAAAAGATGCATCATGAAGAGAGGAGCCCTTCACCTTGGTGGTATTCTTTCCCTAAATCCACAGCTCCCGTCTAATCATGAGAATAGCATTAAACTGAATCGAGGGACATTCTACAAAATCCCTGACCAATACTCCCCCAAACTGCCAAGGTTAGGAAAAACAAGGAAAGACTGAGAAACCATCAAAGACCAGAGGATCCTAAAGAGACACGATGAATAAATGTAATGGGGTTTTGTTGTCTGCTTCTTGTGTCTTATCCAAAATATCATTGCCAAAACCAATGTCAATTCACAACAGCCAAGATATGGAAATAACTTAAGTGTCCATTGATGGATGAATGGATAAAGGAAATGTGATACACACACACACACACACACACAAAACACACACAGAGGTATATTATTCAGCCATAAAAAGAAGGAAATTTTGCCTTTTGCAACAACATGGGTGAACCTGGAGGACATTATGCTCAGTGAAATAAGCCAGACAAAGACAAATCTACATAGAAATGGTGGATGATACCTGAGCCTCAGCCTTTTTGTGTCTGGGGAACTGCTTTCTTCAGAGAGAAGGAGGTCAGGGGGTTATGGGGAGACGTGAACTAGTTGTTGTCCTCAGTTTTACCAAATAAAGTAGAATCTAAGAAGAAAAAAAAATCTTACTTTCATTTTTCACTTAATATGTGGAATCTGAAAAAGTTGAACTCATAGAAACAGAGAGAAGAACAGAGGCTGGGGGGTGGGAGAAATGGGGCAATGCTGATCAAAGGGTACAAACTTCCAGTTATAAGATGAATAAGTTCTTATAATTTCCAGTTATAAGATGAATAAAGTACAGCATGGTGTTATAATTAATAATACTGTATTTTATACTTGAAATTTGCTAGAAGAGTAGATATTACATGTTCTCATTACACACACAAATGGTAACTTTATGAGGTGATAGATGTGTTAATTGTGCTAATCATTTCACAATGTATATGTATATTAAATTAGCATGTTGTACACCCTAAGTAGCTACAATTTTACTTGTTAATTATACCTCAGTAAAGCTGGAAAAATAAAAGAAAATAATAATGTGGTATTCTGAATGGAAACCTGAGACAGAAAAACAACAATAACAACCATTAATGAAAAAACTGGTGAAATCCAAACACAGTCTAGGTTTTAGTTACTAGTAATGTTGGTTCTTTGGTTTTGACTAATGTACCACAGTAATGCAAGATGATAACATTAGGGGAAACTGATAATAGGTGAGGGAGTAAATGGGAGGTCTCTGTACATCTTTGCAGATATTGTGTAAATCTAAAATTATTACAAAATAAAGTTTATCTATAAAAGAGAAAAGGCATATCAAGTTACAAATTGGGTCAGACTAAACTGTAGTGTCCAAGGATGCACATGTGGGTGATAGAACTATAAAAACATATAAGGAAGGGATGACTGTATAAGTTGGGACAGCATTAAATGGGGAAGGTCTGTGATCAGGATGAAGGATACGGTGGGGCTTCTGGTGGGGTTGGAGCTGGCAAACTTCTCATTCTTTACTGATGAGAGATAGTTGCAGAGATTTTGCCTTATAATAATTCAGTAAGCCACCAATTTGTTTTGTGTGGTTTTCAGTGTTTTATTTTCCATTTGAACAGGTTGTTCACGCCGCCAACCCCAGTTCTCTCCCTGGGATCTGACCTCCGAAGCCCGAGCCTCAGCTCCCAGCACCCACCCACCTTGGCGGGTGAGCAGACAAGCCTCTCGGGCTGGTGAGTGCTGGTCGGCACTGATCCTGTGTGCGAGGACCTCTCCACTTTGCCCTCTGCACCCCTGTTGCTGCACTCTCCTCCGTGGCTCTGATGCTTCCCCCCACCACCTGTCTCTGCCAGTGAAGGGGCTTCCTAGTGTGTGGAAACTTTTTCTCCTTCACAGCTCCCTCTCAGAGGTGCAGGTCCTATCCCTATTCTTTGGTCTCTGTTTTTTCCTTTTTTTCTTTTGCCCTACCCAGGTACGTGGGCACTTTCTTGCCCTTTGGGAAGTCTGAGGTCTTCTGCTAGTGTTCAGTAGGTGTTCTGTAGGAGTTGTTCCACATGTAGGTGTATTCCTGATGTATTTTTGGGAGGAAGGTGATCTGCACATCTTACTCCTCTGGCATCTTGAAGGTCTCCTCGATTATCTATTTTATATATAGCAGTGTGTACATGTTAGTCCCAATTTCCTAATTTATCCCTCCCCCAGCCCGCTTTCCCCTTTGGTAACCAGAAGTTCTCTTTCTATGTCTGTGAGTCTCTTTCTGTTTTGTAAATAAGTTCATTTGTATCATTTTTTTAGATTCCACATATAAGTGATATCACATGATATTTGTCTTTTTCTGTCTGGTTTACTTCACTTAGTATAATGATCTCTAGGTCCATCCATGTTGCTGCAAATGGCATTATTTCATTCTTTTTTATGGCTGAATAGTATTCCATTTTATTTATATATACCACATCTTCTTTATCCATTCATCTGTCGATGGACATTTAGGTTGCTTCCATGTCTTGGCTGTTGTAATTAACGCTGCAATGCACACTGGCGTGCACGTATGTGTTTGAATTATGATTTTCTCTGGATATATGCCCAGGAGTGGGATTGCAGGATCATATGGTAGCTCTATTTTTAGTTTTTTAAGGAACCTCCATACTGTTCTCCATAGTGACTGTACCAGTTTACATTCCCACCAACAGTGTAGGTGGTTTCCTTTTTCTCCACACCCTCTCCAGCATTTGTTATTTGTAGACTTTTTGATGATGGCCATTCTGACTGGTGTGAGGTGATACCTCATTGTCACTTTGATTTGCATTTCTAATAATTAGCAATGTTGAGCATCTTTTCATGTGCCTTTTGAGCACAAGGAATTAAGGCTGTTGGGGCTTATATTAAGGGACTGGTCTTTTATTTCTCATTGATTTAGGTAACATGAGGCTGGTGTGTCCTTCTTTGAGGCACCAAGACATGTCAGGGGTTGCATTGGGTGTTCCCAGGCTTTCCAAGATTTTTGAGTCCCGAGGGTCTTCTCTTTGCTTGGGTTCTCTGCTTCTTGTTGAGGTGACAGTAATATATTTGGGGTCCCTGATGGATATACCAGCCCCCTCCTTAAATTTTCCTGCTTGCTTCCAGGATGTAACTCCAGCCCCATCCCTTGAAGATGAATTTTTGATTTACCTGATGTTTTTGCAGAAATCCCTTTCTTCCTTTCACTACTGGTGTTTGGGAAAAAGTCAACTCCAACATTTAGTAGGTTTGAGAAACTGGGAAAAATCCTTCATCTTTTTGAACTTTAATTTTGTACTGGATGCTATTTTTTATTTGTCTGATTTGCTCTATCTTTTTCTTCTAGGAAAGCTTTCTTCTTCTTGTAATTTTCTTCCCTTTTCTTTTACCCTGTGGTTCTTTGGGGGTAACTTATATGTGCATTCATTCATTCATCACATATTTATTAGATGTTTTCCATGTGAAAGGCCCAATCCTAAATGCTAGAGATACAGTAATGAAAAGGATAGGCCTAGCCCTAGGAATTCATAGATATATATATACCAAAACTTGGGGAGTGTGTGAAAGGTGATATTGTAAAGGCAGCAGTAAGGCCCGGCAGTGGCCCCAGTGTGGGAATGAACCACTTGGAGTAGGGTGAGGTGGGGAAGTAAAAGCTTACAGAGGAAGAGATTCTTTGGCTGGGTCTTGGGGGGTGAGTAGGAGTTTGCCACATGAACAGGGATGGGAGAAGGGCATATCAAGCGACCCTATAGAGGAAGTCTGTACTTTTGCTTGTTCAGCATCCATCTGTTTCTCTTCCAGTAAGAGCAAAATTCACTTTGGGCAATCACTGCTCTACAGAGTTGATATTTAGCCAACACACACATGTATGGCCACACTGGTTATTTATAGCCAGCATCCATTCTGACTAGTGGGTTTCTGTGCCATACTAGTTGTTAACTGTTTTGAATATCATGCCTCTTTCCCCTATATTTCCAGACTGTGATGTTTGTTAGGGACTGTTTCTCACCCACCCTTTTAGGGGTAAGCATGTGATTCAGTTCTGGACCAGCATGCTAACCACAGTGATTGATTCAGTTATGGACCAATTGGTGTGACCCAAGCCAAGCCAATGAACACTGTCCCTGAGACTTTTGTTGGGACTGTCAGTCTACTGGAGTTGCTAAGTTGGTAGAATATAAGCTGAAAGTTGTTGGGAAGAGCTAGTGTATGGAACAGACTGGGAATGAAGCCAACACAAAGGAAATAAAGAGCTTGGAGATGAAGTTCAGATTCCTGTTTGTATCATCAGAACTTCTGGATCTAGCTATGCCTGAATGTACCCCTGGGTGTAAGTAATATGCCATTTACTTATGCAAGTTTGGTTTGGGTTTCGTTTGCATCAGAAAAAATCATGACTGTCGCAAATCACTATGCAGTCAACTGCATTTATTCTTAAGTCTGAGATGTTCAGAGTGAAAATTGCAACAAACTCTTTCTGAGACATCTACTGGAAGCATCTGCCATTTTCTTCTGTTCTTCAAATCTATCCAAGAGACAATTTGGCTTGGTGTGGAAGCACAAGTGGTTTAGAGGCAAATAGATATTTCATTTACCCGTTGAGTGATCCTCTGTTTTCTCATCTTTAAAATGGGAGTAACACACCACTGAGGGGGGTAAATAACTTAATGTCACCGTGGTAACGTACTAGCACACAGTTAAATATAATTCTATCTGTCACGTGTGGAGAGGGGTGGAGAACGCCTTGGAAATCACTTCTTCCTGGTGCACCTTGCCGGCTCTACAAAGGAAGACAACAATCCAGTCCTGTCGCTCTCAGCCTTGATGCAGGAAGTGGTGAACCAGCTCTGTGTCTTGGGTGAGCCACCCCACCAGCTGGGGAGATAATGAGTTCAGGGGAAGCTGAGGGGAAGTTCTTGTTGAGTTGCTTGGCACCTCCAGCACCCTCTAAGCCTTCACTGCAGGTCTTCCGATATCTTTTGGCTCCTGATGACAGTTGCTTATAAAATGCAGGGCTGGGTTCACTGCTGCAGGGAGAAAATGGGTGCGGGAGTCCTTGAGAGGAGTTACCAGGGCCCAGAGGACCAATGGGGCTTCATCCTTCACACAGAAAGAGAGTTCAACACCAGCCCTTCCCAGGTTGAATCTCACTGTTCCTCCTTCTCCCTCACTGTCTGCTATGGACTGAATGTTTGTGTCCCCCCCACGTTCTTAAGTTGAAGCTTAAACCCCAGTGTGATGGTATTGGGAGGTGAGGTCTTTGGGAGGTGTTTAGGTCATGAGGGTGGAGCCCTCATGAATGGGGTTAGTGCCCTTATAAGAAGAGACATGAAAGATATAGTCTCTCTGCTCTGTGGGGACACAGCTAGAAGGCAGCTTCTGCAAGACAGGAGGAGAGCTCTCACCAGAACCCAACCATGCTGGCACCTTGATCTTGGACTTCCCAGCCTCTAGAACTGTGAGAAATTAATGTCTGTTGTTGAAGCCACCCAGTCTGTGGTGTTCTGTTATAACAGCCAAGCTAGGAGAGTGTTCTTGACCCTGCATTTCAGACATGGTGAGGTTGGACTCCACACCCTAGAACTTTAGTCCAGGGGGATGAGGAAAATGGGAGGGGACAGTATGTAGAGGGATGTAAATTATGCTCCCCTAAATAGGGGATATAGACTTGAACCAAGTGTTACAATTTTTCTGATTCCACTTTGCCTTTTCTGTGAGAATTCATCTGCTTTCAAATTCCTTTCAGACAGCCCTGAGAATCCTGAGGGAGTTTTCTTTGTGTTTTAGAACACAGCAGCCTCTTACATATTCTACCAGAAATAATATTTTATCCACCAGCTGTTTTCTCAGCCTATGTTTATTCTTCACCCCCATTCCTTTTCTTCAGAAACTTGCCCTTCCCAGAGCCCTGGAAAATTCAGAACCCTGCATATATGATTCTTTTGTCTCTGGTCATGGCCAGTTGTATCTACAAAGGGCAAATGTGGGATCAAAGCTAAGCCCTGTGGACTCTCTCCCAGGAATTTGGAATTTAGAGTCTGAGCTCATCACTGGTGGGTGCTTGAACCTAGAGGGGATGGAAAATTGATGCCAGTACAGGCATGTCTGACTTATGGGCGTCAGTAGCAGAGAAAATGAGTACAGTGGGTATGGAGAGACAGAGAAGGAGAGAGGGAATAAAACACATAAACAGAGACATAGGAAGGACAGGTCAGGCAGTCTTAGAAAGACATGGACAAGCTGTGTTGGCTCCTGCTGGCTTTCTACCATGAAGCCTTGCTGTATTTCTTTGGGTTTTGTGGGGTACCCTGTGTTATGGGTTAAACTGTATTCCATCAAAAGATATGTTGAAGCTCTAACCCCCCTCCCCAGTACTCAGAATGTGACCTTATTTGGAAACAAGGTCATTGCAGATGTAGTTAGTTAAGATGAGGCTGTACTGGAGTAGGGTGGGCTTCTAATCCAATATGACTCATGTCCTTATAAGAAGAGGGTAATTTGGACACAGACATAGAGGAAAGACCAGCATGTGATGACGAGGCAGAGGTTAGAGTGACGCTGCCACAAGCCAAGGGACGTCTGAGGCTGCCAGGAGCTGGAAGAGACAAGGAAGCCTTCTCCCCTAGAGGCTTCTGAGAGGGCATGGCCCTGCCAACACCTTAATTTCATGCCTCTGCCCTCCAGAACTGTGAGAGAATAAATTTGTTTTTTTTTTTTTTTTTTTTTTTTTTTTTTTTTGCGGTATGTGGGCCCCTCACTGTTGTGGCCTCTCCCGTT
>NC_041227.1:59050169-59055844 GCF_002837175.3 Physeter macrocephalus
GGTATGTGGGCCCCTCACTGTTGTGGCCTCTCCCGTTGCAGAGCACAGGCTCCGGACGCGCAGGCTCAGCGGCCATGGCTCACGGGCCCAGCCGCTCTGTGGCATGTGGGATCTTCCCGGACCGGGGCACGAACCCGTGTCCCCTGCATCGGCAGGTGGACTCTCAACCACTGCACCACCAGGGAAGCCCATTTCTGTTGTTTTAAGCCACCCAGTTTGTGGTACTTTGTTATGTCAGCCCTAGGAAATGAATGCACTCTGTACCCTTCTTGAAGTGAGTTCTATGCCTTATAATGAGATTATCTCAACCTAAGAATTTAGGTCCAGCTGCCAACTTGCAGTAACATCACAGGACAGAGGAATGTATTGAACCATCCCATGAGTGAGCAGTCAGCAAAATCCAGACTGGATAACTACAAGCCAGATGTCCTGGGTCCTTCCACAGATCAATTGTAAGGTAAAGAAAAGGATAGAAGGGAAACCTGTAGATTAAAAGAAACTTAAAAAGATGCATCATGGGGCTTCCCTGGTGGCGCAGTGGTTGAGAGTCGGCCTGCCGATGCATGGGACACGGTTTTGTGCCCCGGTCCGGGAAGATCCCACATGCCGCAGAGCGGCTAGGCCCGTGAGCCATGGCCGCTGAGCCTGCGTGTCTGGAGCCTGTGCTCCGCAGTGGGAGAGGCCACAACAGTGAGAGGCCCGTGTACTGCAAAAAAAAAAAAAAACAAACAAAAAAAGATGCATCATGAAGAGAGGAGCCCTTCACCTTGGTGGTATTCTTTCCCTAAATCCACAGCTCCCGTCTAATCATGAGAATAGCATTAAACTGAATCGAGGGACATTCTACAAAATCCCTGACCAATACTCCCCCAAACTGCCAAGGTTAGGAAAAACAAGGAAAGACTGAGAAACCATCAAAGACCAGAGGATCCTAAAGAGACACGATGAATAAATGTAATGGGGTTTTGTTGTCTGCTTCTTGTGTCTTATCCAAAATATCATTGCCAAAACCAATGTCAATTCACAACAGCCAAGATATGGAAATAACTTAAGTGTCCATTGATGGATGAATGGATAAAGGAAATGTGATACACACACACACACACACACACAAAACACACACAGAGGTATATTATTCAGCCATAAAAAGAAGGAAATTTTGCCTTTTGCAACAACATGGGTGAACCTGGAGGACATTATGCTCAGTGAAATAAGCCAGACAAAGACAAATCTACATAGAAATGGTGGATGATACCTGAGCCTCAGCCTTTTTGTGTCTGGGGAACTGCTTTCTTCAGAGAGAAGGAGGTCAGGGGGTTATGGGGAGACGTGAACTAGTTGTTGTCCTCAGTTTTACCAAATAAAGTAGAATCTAAGAAGAAAAAAAAATCTTACTTTCATTTTTCACTTAATATGTGGAATCTGAAAAAGTTGAACTCATAGAAACAGAGAGAAGAACAGAGGCTGGGGGGTGGGAGAAATGGGGCAATGCTGATCAAAGGGTACAAACTTCCAGTTATAAGATGAATAAGTTCTTATAATTTCCAGTTATAAGATGAATAAAGTACAGCATGGTGTTATAATTAATAATACTGTATTTTATACTTGAAATTTGCTAGAAGAGTAGATATTACATGTTCTCATTACACACACAAATGGTAACTTTATGAGGTGATAGATGTGTTAATTGTGCTAATCATTTCACAATGTATATGTATATTAAATTAGCATGTTGTACACCCTAAGTAGCTACAATTTTACTTGTTAATTATACCTCAGTAAAGCTGGAAAAATAAAAGAAAATAATAATGTGGTATTCTGAATGGAAACCTGAGACAGAAAAACAACAATAACAACCATTAATGAAAAAACTGGTGAAATCCAAACACAGTCTAGGTTTTAGTTACTAGTAATGTTGGTTCTTTGGTTTTGACTAATGTACCACAGTAATGCAAGATGATAACATTAGGGGAAACTGATAATAGGTGAGGGAGTAAATGGGAGGTCTCTGTACATCTTTGCAGATATTGTGTAAATCTAAAATTATTACAAAATAAAGTTTATCTATAAAAGAGAAAAGGCATATCAAGTTACAAATTGGGTCAGACTAAACTGTAGTGTCCAAGGATGCACATGTGGGTGATAGAACTATAAAAACATATAAGGAAGGGATGACTGTATAAGTTGGGACAGCATTAAATGGGGAAGGTCTGTGATCAGGATGAAGGATACGGTGGGGCTTCTGGTGGGGTTGGAGCTGGCAAACTTCTCATTCTTTACTGATGAGAGATAGTTGCAGAGATTTTGCCTTATAATAATTCAGTAAGCCACCAATTTGTTTTGTGTGGTTTTCAGTGTTTTATTTTCCATTTGAACAGGTTTAGACAGTGGATCCCCCTGACAGCTGCTGAGTTGCCTGCTGCTCTATCCATGTTTACCTCTGGCTAAACTAATAGGATAGCCTCCTAGCTGGTTTCTGGCTCACTCTGGTTCTGTCCATCCCAGGACTCTGGTCCCTGTAGCCAGAGAGATGTTTTACAACTGCCAAGCTGGTCATGTGTTGGGTGTCAAGTTGAACCATTAACTGAACTAATCCAGAAGCCATCATACCTTGGTCCTTGTTGACACAACCCTGTTTTTTCAGGTGTCAGGCAACCATATACCTAGGGAAGGTGGGGCTTGTCCTCAGCCCCAGGGGTGACTTGTGAAGGCCATTCCCCTGTGCCAGTGGTTGGTCTAGGGATGGGCATGTGATTTGGTTCTGGCTGATGAATGAGAGGTGTAACTCTTTGACAGCTATAAAGGGCTCCCTGATAGAAAGAGAGCTGCGCAAGGAGAAGGAGTCCCACCCTTCCTTCCTGCCTGAGATGTGTAATGGGGGACAGCCCAGCTGCCATCTGTGACAGTGAGAGGAGACCTTGCCACACAGGGAGGATGGCAGGGCAGGACAGGAGCCTCTGGTTCTTGCTGACATTGTGGAGCAGCTAGGCCCATCTTGGAAATAAATAAATGAGAATGTCAACTCCCCAAGCAATTCACACAAACTTCCAGGAGGGTTTTGGACCCACCAGGATGGATGCCTAGTGGGCTTTGACCCTCTCTGATTTAGACCAACAGGAGGCTTCAACGGACATGCAAGTTGTTTGAAAACAAACGTATTTGTTTTCCCTTCTGCTGCCCTTGATTATGAGACTTTGAGGCTTTGAGCCTAGGAAGAGTGTCTGCTTCCCCTGAATTTCCTTAACCTATGTACTGTGCTTGGTACAAATATTGGTCACATGTATTATACCACTCAGAGTAGTGTTTGAATGAAGAGAGAGAGAGACTCAGAGTCTGAAGTCCAAATAGGAAGGCTGGACTGAAGAAGTGGAGGATAAACATTATATAGCATTACCGTCATCACCATCATCACTGTCATCATCATCATCAGTTCCATGGGTTTGGTGCTCTGTACCCATTTCACAGATGAGAAAACACAGTCTGAGAGCAGTGCAGTGATTTGCTCAGTGAACACTGGGCAGGGCCAAGACAAGAACACTAAGCTTCTGGGTTTACAGGCTGAATCGATCTCTAACTAACCTGTTGTAAATGGCTTTTTCTACTTTTCTATAATGTAAGTGTGTGGTGGCAGATGGAGTTAGGTGACCTCAAACTCAAGTACCTGTATTCTAGCTGCAGCTTTCTACAGTTATTTTTGAGCCTCGTTTTCCTCATCTGAAAAATTGTGTATTACTTTTCTATTGCTGTGTAAAAATTACCACAAACTTAGCAGCTTTAAATAATACTCCCCGTTCCTCCTATTTATTAGCTCAGTTTCTGTGGATCAGGAGTCTGTGCACAGATTAGCTGGGTCCTCTGCTCGGGGTCTCCCCAGGCTGCAATCCATGTATCAGCTGGGGTTGCAGCCTCATCAGTGGCTAGACTGGGGAAAGACCTGATTCCAAGATCACTTAGGCTATTGGCAGAATTCATTTTCGTGGTTGCAGGACTGAGTCCTTGTTTTCTTGCTGACTTCTAGCTGGGGCCTCTGTCAGCTCCTAGAGGCTGCCTACATTCCTTGCCATGTGGTCTTCTCACAAGGTGGTGACTATTTCTTCATAGCCAGCAAGGGAGTTCTCTCTTTTAGTCTGCTAAGATGGCATTTTACATAATAAAACATAATCAGGGGAGTGACATCCAGCACCTTTGCCATATTCTCTTGGTTAGAAGCAAGTCACAGGTTCCACCCACACTCAAGGGGAGGGTACTGTACAAGAGAGTCTCTAAGATGTGTCCGTCACAAATGGGTGTCACAATCAGGAATTGAAGCCCAGGGACCATGCCTGGCACATACAGGGACTCAATGTGATCATGCTTATTAATACGTAGAGGGGGTGGACAGATGCGAAAGCTGAATTCTGTTCAGGTATTTGTCAAGGACCAGTCCTGCCCATGCACAGCCCTCTGGGTAAACCTCCTTTGACTTGGGACTCACCTTAGCTATGAGAATCATTTTTGGAACTTGCTAGCAAAAATTAGAGCCTAGAGAATACTGAGGCAGCTGCTCCTCAGGCTTCAGGCAAATGATTTTGACCCGTCTTGAAGCCAGAATCATTTCAAGGGCATGGATACCTTGCCTTGGATCTACCAGCAGCAGATGCTCCAGCGGGGGACATGTGTCCACTCCGAGCAAGGTTGAGCGAATCAAATCAATTTCTTTTATGACCCGAGGCAAGTTTGAAATTGGCTCTTCCAAGATGAAAAGGGAAGGTCAGGAGCAGCTCGCAAGGCTCCCAGCTCTCCTCCCGCTCTGCCTCCTTTCTGTCAGGGCTCCTGCAATTTAACTGGGGTGGGATTCCTTCCACCAAGCAAGGCAGTTGGCCTCTCTCACTGCAGCACAGGCCAGGCCAGAGACAATTTCTTGAAGTAGCAGCTGTAGGCCGCCCTTTGGGCAACTCCATTGAGCTGGTGCTTGTACCTTGGTAGATTTTGTGACTTCATAGATGTCAGGGACTGTCAGCAGTACCAGGAGTGGGATAGGGCAGAAATAAGCCCTCTGTGGGGGGTGAGCCTCTGTGGTCCTGGAACTGCCAAATGTGAGAGTGAAACGTGGCCCCTGAGGCTCAGCTTCCAGTGATGATGGTGTCACCTCTTATTTGTACCGTGTTGGGGGCGGGGTGACCATGTGTCCTGGTTTGCTGGGACAGTCTCTGCTATGCATGATTTCCTGGTTTTGCCTGTCTCAGAAGTGCTCTGGTTTGGATGATAAACTAGATGATCCCCCTAGTTCAGGGTTTCTCCACCTCTGCACTGTTGACATTTTGGGTTAGATGATTATTTGTTGTAAGGGGGTTGTCCTGTGCATTGTACGATGTTTATCAGCATCCCTGGCCTGTACCCTCCAGATGCCAGGAGCACCCTTCCTCCCAGTGTTGCCACATGTTCCCTGGAGGGAGGGAGGAGCCCCCCCTAGTTGAGAGCCTTGGCCCTGGCTAGAGCGCACTGCTGAATCCTTCCTCCTGATATCATCTGGGGGTAAGTTGAGTCTTTGATTCATATTCTGGGGGAAAAGCTCTACATAGTGCTTCTCTGTTGATTTTGTCTGCTCAGTCGCCATGCCGCTTTTTCTTTTTTTTTTTTTTGGTACGCGGGCCTCTCACTACTGTGGCCTCTCCCGTTGCGGAGCACAGGCTCCG
>NC_041227.1:59055896-59082490 GCF_002837175.3 Physeter macrocephalus
GGGCCTCCCTCTGCTGTGGCCTCTCCCGTTGCGGAGCACAGGCTCCGGACGCGCAGGCCCAGCGGCCATGGCTCACGGGCCCAGCCGCTCCGCGGCGTGCGGGGGTCCTCCCGGACCGGGGCACGAACCCACGTCCCCTGCATCGGTAGGAGGACTCCCAACCACTGCGCCACCAGGGAAGCCCCATGCCTCTTTTTCTTAGACCAGCGTCCCACGTTTCTTTTGGGGAACCTCCCCTTTTTTATTCGTAGTCTATGTGAATGGCTCAAGGGAAAGGGGGCATCACGCATCCAGGTTGGGCCGATCAGAGAATGCCATTCCCCCATTGACCGGTTCAGGAACAGGCCTTTAATTTGGGACAGCGAGTCAGTTGCAGGACTTTTGTTAGCTCCGTAGAGAAAGACATGTTCTCTCTTTGCTGAGGTTGCACAGCTGGTAGGATGGAAACCTGGAGCTGTTGGCTGTCATCTTCATCCGCTTGAGGGTGGAGCCTGCCTGAGGATGAAGCCACAGGAAGGCAGAACTGGAAGAGGGGGAAGCAGGCTGATCACGCTGTTTAAGAACAGATATTTCGTTGAACGTAAAGACAGATCTCACCTAAAGTTAATTTCTTCGTTAAGCCAGTTTTGTTTTTTTTTTAACATCGTTATTGGAGTATAATTGCTTTACAATGGTGCGTTAGTTTCTGCTGTATAACAAAGTGGATCAGCTATATGTATACATATATCCCCATATCCCTACTCTCTCACTTCGTCTCAGCTTACCCTTCCCCCTCCCCATGTCCTCAAGTCCATTCTCTACATCTGCGTCTTTATTCCTGTCCTGCCCCAGGTTCATCTGAAGCATTTTTTTTTTTTTTTAGATTCCATATATATGTGTTAGCATACAATATTTGTTTTTCTGTTTCTGACTTACTTCACTCTGTATGACAGACAGTTTCTGTCACTTTGCAGCTCAAAAATGCCCTGTGTTTCCATGGGCTATCTCTCCATTCCCTTTCCCAATCTGTAGATTATGTAACTTTAGTTTGGTTAATGGTCGGTTTTGGGACACCACATGGGAGGGTCCCAGAACCCTCTGATCTTGCTACCTCAACCCTCCTGCTGCTCTTTTGCCTCATCCTTCTGAATCTCTCAAGAATGCATGCAAACAGTATCTACTCCTGCTCCTCATTCCTTTTAACCTCCCATTTCTCTTTCCAACACTAGATCCCTATTTTAATTACACCCACATTTACAAGCGGTTCCTATAACTTACGGCACACCTGGACAGAAATAATCTCTTTAAGCTATCATCTAGTCTGCTGAAATCTCTTGTAACAGATTCTATCCAAGCTCTCTGATTTAAGGATGACTATTGAGGAAAATGGGTAAAAATACAAAACTATGAGAAGTCCCATTTCAAGAGCCAGAGTAGATAAGTTTTGGATTATTCTCTTTTGCCTTTCATATGTCTACATAATTGAGTTCATAGTCTGTATGAAATTTTACATATGTATTTTCAAAAATATAACGACTTAGATTATGCCCAATAAAAAGTTGTGAACATTATTTTTAATTATTGTAGAGGATTCCATTGTATGAACATAGCATAATTTAAAAAATGTTTTCCAATTGGTAGACACTTTATATTTTACTGTTGGCAGTAATGTGATAGCATTCTTGGGCATGAATCTTTATCGCTTTACTGGACCACTTCCCTTGAATAAATTCCTAGTAGCAGACTTTCTCAATCAAAGGGGGTATTTATGAGGCTCTTGATATATATCGCCAAGTGGCTTTCTAGAAACATTGCACCTGTTTACATTCCCACTAGCAGCATGGGATGGTCAGATGTCAGAATCATGATTGCAGTTGTTGATAAGGATCCTGAGCTAGGTATTGCCAGCAATATTTTAGCATGACCAGCACTCCCACCAATAATAATAATTAAATAGGCTCATTGGGAGCTCATAATATTTCAGTTATTTTACTAAGAATTTTCCATGTGTTATCTCATTTAGTCCTTCCAGTAACTTACAGGTTAGGTAATCATAAAAATTTCCCCATTTACAGATGAGGATAGAATACCTAGTGAGGTTAAGCAACTTGCATAATGACCACAGCCAGTAAATGGTGGATCCCAGATGTGAACCTGGGCAGTCTGACTTCTATGAGTGTTATTCTTTACTTTTTTTGCAAAATAGAAATGACCAGTTGATGGTAACTCTACCCAATGGTTAGCTGCACTGTGCACAGCTCCCTAAAGGTCTATCTTGAGCAAAAGCATTGGTACATGTTGCAAATAAAAGTCAGGGCTCTGGTATTAACATTTTTCGTGTATCCTCCTCCTAAGGAAATTGTCACCCTCCCAGCCAGGTGTGTGGCTGAAGGAATGATTCACAGAATCTCATGATTCTGTGAATTCCATAGAATTCCCATTGACTGTAGTTCTAAGCAGGTCTGTTTCCCTCCACTGTGCTCTCTCTGCAAAATTCCAGCTGCACATGTCTCTTGGGAAAAGCATCTCTCTAAACCGAAGTGGGTCGTTTCTCACTGTGAAGATGGGGACTTGCCTAATATTTGGCATTACCTTTTTTTGAGGCATTAGTGCTTTTTGAAGAGTCACTAACTTGGTTTTTACTGCTTTTCCCTCTTGAAGGGCTAATGCCTGGCTCCCAAATTGTGTGACTAGGCTAGCAGCGTCAGTGTCATCTGGGAGCTTGTTAGAAATACAACTCCTTGAGCTTTATCCCAGACTCGTCGAGTCAGAAACTCTGAGGGTGGGCCCCAGATATCTGTGATTTAAGAAACCTTCTGGGTAATTCTGATGCACATTACAGTTTGAGATCTACTGCTCTAAACTATACTTTCCTCCTTTATGAAATAGTAGTAGTGATAGTAATTAATATCTGCCTTGTGGATTATAGGGGGGAATTACATGAGCTAATTTGAGTCTTTGGCACAGTGAATGGCATAAAGTAAGCATTTAATAAGTGGTAGCTGGCATCATCATCTCTGAACTTGTCCAGGATCACTGTGCAGGGCCTGTGTAGTCTTTATCTGTCTGGCATCACACTCCTTTCAGGGCAGCGTGTCTCCTGCCTGTGGGTTTGGTGGGGCTCCAAGCATCATTTCCTACTCACCCACCCTCTGTCATGGTGTGACCAAAGCATGCACAGTCCAGTGCTTGTTGTCTGGGGATTTTGCTCTTAAGCAGAGCCTCAGGGAGTGGCTAGATCAGGGGTTAAATCCTAGTCATTCCATGACACTCCAGCCTTGTGCTTCTCAACTTTTAATCTGCTCAAAACCTACCCAAAGATCCTATTAAAGTGCAAATTCTGATTCAGAAGGTCCAGGGGGTTCTGAGAATCTGCATTTCTAACAAGCTTCCTGGTGATGGTGATGCGGGTATTGCCGGTTTGTGGACCACACTTGGAGTAGCATCCCTAGAACAGCAGTTCTCATTTTTAGCCTCACATTAGGATCATTGGGACATCTTTGAAGTGAGAAGATAGCCCCACCCGCACCAATTAAATCCCAGTTTCTGAGGGTGAGGTGTCTGTGACAGTGGTTTAAAAAAGTCTCTCTAGTTGATTCCTACCTGCAGCAAGGGTTGAGAACCACCACGGTAGAGAGATGGTCCAGGTGTTTCTGGCAAGGAGAGTCCTGGGACCTCCTTAGGTGTGGGTACCCTATTCTTTCTTTGATGCTGTGAGTTCCCCCTTTAAATTTTTGTTTGATTTTACTTCTGCAACCAAAGAAGCTTAACTGATAGAGCCCCAGAAATAAGAAGCAGACTCAAGGCTAGTATTCATTTTCTCTGGCCTTTCAATTTGCAAATCTTTCTGCAACACTACCAGCTTCTCTGGGGTGGGGTTTTGATTTGGTTGGGATAGCGCCATAGGGATATAAAATGTCTCCTCTTCTCTCTGTCCCCTTCAAGACCCAGCTGGCGGGGTGGGGAGACTGCTTTTCTCTAGGACTGCTTTGCTCTTTTCTCTTTTCTCGGTGCTAGGTCTGGATTCTGTGGGTGAGAGCTTCACCAGCTGACAGGAGTATGAACCAGCCTGCACACCTGTCAGATGGCAATATGAAAACTGATGGTCTGTCCCAGGCAGGGTGATCAGCAGCCGGTATAGTGTCTTCTTCCTGTCTATGGCATGACACACAGCCACTTGGGCTTCTCCAGGAGGTGACGGTTCCCTGAGCTGATTACATCTACCTCGTGGAGCTAATATTCTCCCACTCCAAATGGACTTGCTTTGACCCAGACCAGCTGACCGTGATCTTCTGGAGACAGCGTTGCCAGGGAGACGCAGATGCAAAACAGGTGTCCAGGATGCCTTGGCTATAACTCTGCCTGGAGGTCCAGATGTCCAACTCGTATCCTAGTCTCTCCACTTGGGAGATGTCCTCACCTCTGAATTTGGTGGGGCCCTCATAAGCAGAGCTGATGCTCGCTGACATTCACCAGGGTCGAAACATTTCCATACCATAGTAAATAGCTGCTTCTCTTTCTGCCACCCATGCCTCCCACCTCCTCATGGTCCAGCATCTAAAGAGTTAATGCCTGTTCCAGCAGAGGGGGCTCCCGGGCCTGCTGCCACTCCTTATTCTGATCCTCAGCTCCCCTGCCACAGAATTGTTACATGTGGGATACCACCCTGCCCCGAGAAGCTGATCCTTAAGGCCAGAAGTACCGGGGACAGAGGAGCAGATGGAGGGTGAGTACGGCAAGGTCAGCCTTGACAGATCCGAAGCTAAGAAGGGCTACAAGTGCTTGCCTCTCAGGGGTGGGGGCTGGATTGGGAGGAGAGCTGGAGCAAGAGCTTTTCATTTCAAATCTTTTTTATCACATGATTGTATGCTTTCAAAAAAAATTTTATTTTCAATTCTTGAAAAAACCAGAAGTGAAAATAATTCCTCTACAGCTATGGACATAACAATTAACAATAATTTTTAATGCTATATACTAATTTCTATCAATGTACAAGATTCTTTAAATGTCACCTAATTCACTTCTAATTCTCACAACAACCTAGGGTGACCCAAGTCTTGGCTTGCTCAGGACTTTCCTGTCTTTAACACTGAAAGTACCGTGTCCCTGGAACCTCCCCAGGTCCAGGCAAGCCCAATGGGATGGCCAGTCACCCTACTACAACCCCAAAAGCCAAGTGTGTTTTACTTGAGGAGGAAACTGATGCTCCAGGAGCTTCTGTAACTTGCATAATGATCACACAGCTAGTTGGTAGTAGACACAGTTAGTTAAGGGTCACACAGCTGGTTTGTGGTAGACACAGTTAAGAGTCATACTACTAGTTAGTCTTGGACACAATTAAGAGTCATACTGCTAGTTAGTGGTAGACAGAGTTAAAGGGTGTAATACTAATTTAGTGGTAGAGCTTGGATTTGAACGAGGCACTTCCCGATTCTGAACCCTGTGCTCTATTTGTTACACTACATCATGTGAAGCCTTAGAGCTGAAAATACTTCAGGGTCTACCTTTATTTGTAGACAGGGAACCTTGGCCCCAGAGTGGCGAACGACCTACCCAAGGTCACACCATGAGTTAATTTTGTGCTTTGAAGGGACCAGTGGGCTGGAAGTTAGGGGAGATTTATGCCACAGCAGGGACCCATTAGGAGGCCTGCCAGTTGGCTTTGAGAAGAGCGTGTCTCACATCTCACACCTCGCTGAAGCAGAATTGGCACTGGCAAGGCCGGTGTCTGGGGCCAAGGGCCTGCGCCCAGGGCTGGGGCCCGGGTGGAGGGGGGAGGCTGCTTCCCTTTATAATTTACATACACGACAGCAACAGCCTGGGGGAAAATAACCCAAACAAACTCCCAAAGGCTGTTTTGGACTTAATCCCAGGATCAGAAGCAGCTCGGTAAGATAAATAAGATAAAGTTGGTGTGCCTCTAAGGTTGAGTGATCATATCACTATTGCATTTGAAATATTCATGAGGGGAAGGGAGGTATGAGAAACCGCTACAGAAACATATTCTGCTTTGAAAAGGCAGAATTCAAAGGCATGAAAAATGAATCAGGGGAAATTAATGTTGGGGCAAAGGGGGAGGAGGTGGGCTGGTGGGGGGACAATTATTGCCCAGCAGGAATAAGGAAGGAGACGTGGAGGAGATGTTTCAGACTGGGTTGTGATCAGAATTCTCTCCTCTACCTGGAATATTTGAAATGTCAGTCGTCTCATATATCATTTGAAGTCAACACTTGGTTGCAAAATGGATGGTTCTGGCAAGAATTAAAAAGCAGGGTGTGGGGTGAGGGGGATGAGATGGGGAGGGAGAGATGGAGAAAAATCAGCAAAGTGAACTAACTCCTGTAAATTATGGACGAGTTTCTGATCTCTGGAACAGGGCTCAGTAGAGGAACAAAATGACAAGAGACAGGAATGTCGAAACCTGGCTCTGCCAAAAATGTCCGTGATTGCTTGCACAGCTCTGAGCCTCAGCCTCTCCCTTTGAAAGCCAGGGCTTGGGCTGGATGCCCTCCTAGGTCACTTCACTCCAGAATTTAGGGGCTCTGATTTTCTGATGTGCTTAGAAATCAAGGATAACTTACAGCAAAGTGGTCGTGTGCACATCAGCGGATGGTGGGACACAGTGCTTTTGGGTAATTGTGGCTGTTGACCGAGCCACTTGTCTATACCATGTCAGTGAGTTCAGTGGTTTGGCCTCTTTTAAAGGCAAGTCCTTGGAACGTTGGCGGGTGCAGTGGTTCTGGAGAGAGATCTGGCACTAAAACAAATGATGTCTGCATATCCTCTGTGGTCCTGGACCAGCAGCATCAGCATCGCTTAGGAGCTTGTTAGAAATGTAAGTTCTCTTGTCTCATTCCAGAGCCCCTGAGTCAGAATCTGCCTTTTAACAAGATCCCTGGGTGAGTCGTGCACGGTAAAGTCTGAGTGGCACTGACCCATGACAGAGCAATTCTGCTTCTGGATTTATACCCCAGAGAAAGTTTCACCCCTGAATGTTCAAGGAAGTGGGTTTGTGGCAGTGGGGACTTGGAAGCAATGGAGGTACCCACCAGAGGGGGAATAGATAAGTAAGACATGGTGGATGAGCTCTGTGGAATACTACCAGGTAGCAGATAGAAGAGTATATCTGATTTATGCACAGTAATATGTATAGATCTTAAAAAGAAAGTACTGAGGGAAAAACATAAGGAATGGAATCATTTCTACAGCATGACACATTTATTGGTTAAAAATGCATTACACACAAACCAGCACAATATGTTTCAAGCTCCATGAGAGCAGAGACTTTTGTCTATTTTTTCACCACTGTATACCTGGCATACAGTGAGCACTCAAAATTTGATGAACAGGTGCACTTTACAAGTATATGAACACATTCAAGGGAAAAGAAATACATACAGTGAGAGAGGATTTTGTTCTCTATGATGGCGCTATGCCAGCAACTAAGGAGTAATCTCCTCAACCTTTTGCCTCTGGGGTGGAATAGAAGCCCAGGCTCATGTGAGAAGGATGCTGGCCAGGCTGGGCTCCATTCGCAGGGTTTGTCCCACCCAGCAGTCGCTTGGCTGCCAGCCTCTGGCCCATCCCATGTCCCATCTGCTCATCTCTTGGCTTGCCACCTTTCTGCTTTATCACTAAGGCTTTAGTCTGTTTGTTCCTATAGAAACAGACTCTTCAAAGAATCTGATGTGTGCATCACCTCACTTATCCTTACAACACTGCCTGGACCAGTGATTCTCAACTGGGGACAGTTTTGCCCCCCAGGAGACATTTGGCAATGTCTGGAGACACTTTTGATTGCCATGACTTGGTGGGGGTAGTGCTCCTGGTGTCTAGTGTGTAGAGGTCAAGGATGCTTCTAAACATCCTACAATGCACAGGACGCCCCTACAGCAGAGAATCATAGGGTCCAAAATATCAATAGTGTTGAGGACCTCTGCCCTATAGGTCAGGGGCTCTGCTAGCTCCATCTTTACAGGAGAGGAGATGTGAAGAGGTTGGATAAGTCATCCCAAGGTCCCGTAGCTGGGGAGCAATGAGCTAGGATGTAAACCAAGTGAGGCTGGCCCCAGAGCCCTTGCTCATACCACACTGTACATGACTGCTTCTCAGAAATGGAAAACCCAAACAGAGATGGAACAGCTTTTTACTCCTTCACTCAGTTATGCTACAGCAAAGGGTGACCAGCTGTCCCAGTTTGCCTAGCGCTGAGCAGGTTCCCAGGATGTGAGACTTTTGGTGCTTAAGGTGGGATGGATGGTCACCCTAGTACAACCCAGACTCTGTAAGCATCTGAGCTTGAGACCTGGTCATCATAATTAATCTGTTGCATTCATACCATGTGGTAATCACTGTTGATATAGGGACCCAACCTCAGTCCCAAGTTTACATAGTCTCAAGGCCAACTTTCCTCATGTACTGAAAATATTCATCTGTTAGGTCCTTGAGTTAAGTCAGCAAGCCTCCAGGTAGATCAAAATTTATCCTTGGAGGATTTTTAAGGTTTGTTGGAGAAGCAGATCAGTTGGGGATAGTGTGGTAGAGGAAAAATTCCCACGGTTTGATGGCAAGGTCAGAGTTCCCATTGCCTAACCTGTCTGGGGCTCAGTGTCCTCATTTGCAAATTGAGTCGATAACAGGAGCCACGGTTATGAATATTACCTTGTACCAGGTACTGTGCTTTCAAGGTGTTTGCACATAAGGTGTTATAAGGTTATCTCATTTAACCTTCAACGCTGGGAGTGGGTAGCTCCTTGGGTTAAATGGTGAGCCCAAGGAGGCAACCAGTGAGTGATGGAGTCAGGACGCAAACCCAGATTATCTCACTCCAGAGACCACACTTTTACAGCTATGTAACATCTCCCGGGGCTGGTTCTGAGGAGATGGGAAAACATGCCAATTAGGGTGAAAAACAGGAGGTGGCCTCATGGGCAAGCGCATTCAGTGTGTTTGCAAAGGCATGTGTGTTTCTCTACTGCCTAAGACCCCTGAAGCATCCCTGGCTCCCCAGCACCTACAGGAAGGGTCCCTGTCAGCTGACCTCACCCTCTAGCACCTGAACACCTCTCTCGCTCGCTGCCCACAACAATGTGTGTTTGATGTGATCAGTGGATTTGAAGTATGGCTCAGGCCCCAGGAGCCTTCTTGTTTCATGGGGAAGCAGAGCTCCAGTCTCTCAGCAGCAGCTGGCCTGTCTGTTCTCGACCTGTATGAGTCTGGCTTGAGCTGCAGGATTTGTGTGTCAGCTTCAAAAGTGCCTGAGGCTGTGTCCACATGGTGAAGGTCCTTGATGTGTTGCTGTGGTTTGCTGAGGCTTCCAAGGACAGGGGTCTGCTGGGGAGTCGACAGGCTGATTTCCTTCTTGTTTGCAGCCGAGTGCCACATTCTTACATGCTAATCATTCAGAGAATAGTGGTGGTTGTTGTTTTGCGAGCACTTATTCTGTGCCAGACGTCATGCAGATCATTTCCCACGGAAGGCTTCCCTCCTCTTCCCGGGCTGCTGGTTCTCCTTACGCTGCTTTACTTTTCCTTCTTTCCAGAGCTAGGAACTGTATTCCAAAAACCTAGAAAAGGGTCTGACAAATGTCATTACTCAATATCTGTTGAATGAATAAATGAGTGAGTGTTAGGCTCTATGTTAAGCCCATTGTGTGCATTATTTCACTTAAATCTCATGATAATTCTATGAGATAGTCATGATTTTTGTCCCCATGTTACAAAAAAAAGAAACTGTTCTCAGAGAGGTCAAGTAGTTTCCCCTCAAACACACAGCCAATAAATGTCAGCAAGAATGCAAACCTAATTCTTTCTCTAAATCCTACACAATTGTCCAATACTAGCACCCATATGTGGAGGTATATTTTTAGTATTTACACACTTATATTTCCATGCCACACATCCACAGATACATATCCTATATAATGTGTACATGTGTAATATGTACATGTAAACATGTGTAAGTGTATCAGTCATCTATAGCTGTGTAACAAGCATCACAAAAACAGTAGGTAATAAAAATAAGCATTTATTTCTTGTGCATAGGTCTGTGGTTTGGCTGGGGAGACTCTGCTTTAGGCTGTAGGTCACATTCAGGTCTGATCCCTACATTTTCTTCTGAGGCCCAAGCTGGAGAGGCAGTGGTTTCCTGGTGAAAGTTGGCAGCTTCCGACGGGTGAGCAGAAATAATTGATGCTTTTTAAGGCCTAAGCTGAAAACTGGTCCTCTGTCACTTCTGCCCACGTTCCACTGGCCAAAGCAAGCCCAACATTAATGGAGCAGGGAATTATATTCCTCCCATGGTAGAGGGAATGGGGAGGAGTAAATATTTGCTGAACAATAACACACACCAACACATTGTATTTATATTATATATGGATATGTTTGGATTTGTTGCTCCCATGAAGCCAGCTTATGTGAAGAGCTCTATTATGCTCTTCACTTTTCCTGGGAATTAATTTCCTTGTTTGAAAAATGGGATACAAATGACTAGCTTCTGTTCAGAATTAACTTTTGCTATTTATCTGAGCTAAGCTAACACACACTCGAGCTCCTATGTGTAATAAAGCGACGTGGACAGGGTCTTGAGCTCTGTGGCCATATTTCCTGGCTTTTCATGATGACCTGGGTGACCTTGGAGAAGCCTCTCTGAGCCTCGGGTTTCTTTTCTGTGAAATGGTGTTGGAACAAGCACCTACTGCACAGAGCACTGGGAGGATTAAGTAAGAGGATGCATGTAAAATCTTAGCACAGTGCCTGGCTCTGGAAGGCACCCAATAAATATTAGCTATTGTTATTAATATTAATACTGTTCTTGCAACAAAAACAGACAGCACAGTATTCTATTGCTGCTCAAGGCTATTATCTCACCTTGTCCCCTGCTGGTTCCCAGAACTAATGTTCCTCTGACCCAGTGCCTTTCCCAATTATGAGCACACTCTTTCCTTCTAGACTTGGCCTTGGGGTTTGGTCTTCCTGCTTGGCTTAAGACTCCTTCCCTACAGAAATGTTCAGACTTATCTTACCGATTTGTGCCTCCTTGGCTTCTCTGCCTGGTCAGACCCTTTGAGCACAGGGCGGGCCCCAATCTGGTACTCCAAGTTCATTGGAGCATCACAGGCTGATTGTGAAATTTCAATGAGAGAATGGGTTATGGGGGAACCTTCACATGCCCATAGGCAGCAGCTCAGATGTTTGTGAGCTGGAGTGTGGGATTCTTTTCACCTGAAGTCCTCTGGGAGTTGTCAAGCTTCGAATCTTTGCAGTTTAGGCAGTCTGTTTGTAATGGTCTCAAGAAAATCCATTCTGCCTACAAATGTGGTGACCTTTAATTTTTTTTTCAGAATTTTCCAAGATGCACATTGACTCTTCCTGTCAGCGTGGAAGGCTCTAATGCCGCCTGGGGCATTTAGATTGCATTTGCCAATCGCTGACCGCTGTAGCCAGTTTGTTCCTGATCTCAAGGTCGATTTTGAATAATTTTAGCCGGGCTAAGTCTCTTGCATTGAATAACTTAGAAACCATTAAGGCAGAGGCAGGAGTGGGTTTGGGGCTGTACCTCTTTTGTAGATATTCTTTGATTTTTGGTTAAAGAGGAGGTTCCCAGCTCTTCCATTCATGGATGTGGTGACATCAAACAAGAGAGGAGTGGACATGTACCGGGTACCTCGATATGCCAGACATCGTGCTGGGCACTTTACATGTGCTAGTTGTTTAATCTACCTTGTGAGGTGAACCTGATGATCTCTAGGATACAGATGAAGATTCTGAGGCTACTGGCCTGCAGGGCTGGGTCTGGATCTGATTCCAAAGCTCAAGTTCTGCCTTCATTAGTGTACAGTACCCATCAGAATACAGCAGGTGTGCTGGGATCTGCTTCCTCCCCTTCTGTCACCTTCTTCTTTGGATCAGCCCCTCTAGGTCTGTCACCCTGGTGGGGGCTCCGTGCTGGGCATGGGGCTGGCATCACAACTGTTCCTTGATCCCACCATGCAGTCCTATAGAAGTGACCTGGTGCAGTCTGGTGGTTTCACACGTGGCCTTTGGAGTGGGGACACCCAGATCTGAATCCTTGTGAGTTGTGTGACAGGTTGGGCTCCTTTGAAGCCTGAAACAGGGATTTGGGTGGGTGTGGTTTACTGTGGGAGGGCTCTCGGGGAAGGGAGGTGAGGGAAGGAGGATGGGGAAGGAGAAAGAGCCCAGGGCTATGGCCTGAATATTTGTGTCGCTCCCAAATTCGTATGTGGAATTCTACCCACAAGGTGGTATTAGGAGGTATGGGGCATTTGGGAGGTGATTCAGTCATGAGGATGGAGCCCTCATATTGGGATTAGTGCTCTAATAAAAGAGACCCCAGAGATCTCCTTTGTCCCTTCCTCCGTGTGAGGACACAGCTAGAAGACGTCCATCTGTGAACCAGATGTTGCAGGAAGGGGGACCCCTTCCAGGACCCAAGAGTGGGCTCTTGTCTAACACTCGGAAATGAATTGTCTGAGGAGACACACGGGCTGACAAAGCAAGAGACTTTATTGGGAAGGGGAGCCTGATTGGAGAGCAGCAGGTAAGGGAACCCAGGAGAACTGCTCTGTCACGTGGCTCGCAGTCTCAGATTTTATGGTGATGGGGTTAGTTTCCAGGTTGTCTCTGGCCGAGGCCGATCATCTTGCTTGGCCAGTAGTTGGTCTGACTCAGCGTCCTTCCTGGTGGCATGCATATCACTCAGCCAAGATGCATTCCAGCGTGAGGGTTTCTGGGAGGTTGGTCATCTCCTCCCTCCCTCCTCCTTTCGGACCCTCCCGAATTCTCCCGGGTAGTTTTCTAGTTTTCGGTGGCAGCACCACATTCTTTATCGGGACCTCCTCTTGTGAGACGCCTCAGGCAAGCAGTTATCATCATCGTGCCTGGCCAAGGCAGGCGGTTTCGGTCAGCGGTCCCCTAACAGAGAGAGCCGGCTCTCACCAGACACTGAGTCTGCTGGCTCTTGGATCTTGGACTTCCCAGCCTCCAGAACTGTGAGCATTAAATTTCTGTTGTTTATAAGCCACCCAGTCTATGATATCCTGTTATAGCAGCCTGAACAGAGTAAGACACTAGGTACGGAGACTGAGACACAGTGAAATGACATATCTTGACCGAGGTCACACAGCTTATAAGTGGCAGGGCTAGGATTCCAATTCAGTCTGTCAAGGCCTAGAGCCCCCACGTGAGCTGTCCTTGCAGACTGTTTTGATCATGGGACGTCTGTTTTTTGTCACTCCCGATTCCTTAAATTCGCCATCTTCTCTCTCGTCTCTTAGCTTTTGCAAATTGTATTTTCTGTGCTGGAAATACTTCTCCCCCCTTTTGCCTGATCTCCTCTGGTTCATCCTTTGAGTCTGAGCTTAGGTTTGGCCTCTTCCAGGAAGTCCTCCAGGTGATCTCCTCCCACTTGTACTTTCCCCAATCAAAGCATCTATTAGGATATATTGGAATCACCTGGCCACTGATCTGTCTCTCTCACTAGACTGTGGGTCCAAAGGGGTGGAGATTTTACCTGTCTTATTTATCATTATAACCCCAGACCCTAGCATTTTGTCTGGCACATAGGAGTACTTGATAAATACTTACTTAATGATTAAAGGAGCACTCTAGACTCAGAACTGAGTACATTGGAGGCTTACAGAAGTTATTGTTCTGTTGAATTAAAGCTACATGGACTAGGGACTTCCCTGGCAGTCCAGTGGTTAAGACTCTGTGCTTAGATCCCACATGCTGCGCCACTCGGCCAACAAAACAAAACAAAACAAAACAAACAAAACACACACACACACACAAAAACCAACCTGCATGGACTAAATGCTTTCTGGGAAGGTTTTATAACCAGGTCTACAGGCCTGCCTGGCTAGAGCCTGTCGGAGTCTATGGACAGAGCCCCCCATCCATAGAACCAACCCCCTTCCCTGGGAAGTTCCAGGAATTAAAATAAGGTTCTGGTGTAGTAGCCAAGAGTTCTTCAGAGACTCTTCTGACATTTTTATTTAATCACTGCTCAATTCATTTATTTAAAGTAATGAATTTTTTTCTTTTCATTATGAATATAAGAGAATCACATTGCTGCAAATTTGGGAAACAGAAAAGAAACCCATTATCATTTGGTAGGTACATTTCTTGGGAGTCTTCCCCTTCCCCATATATATGTTTTCTTTCTTTATTTCTTTTTTAATTAAACGTACTTACAACCATACTAGGAATATAGTTTTCCATCCTGTTACTTTTTTTTTCTTCACTTAGCAAAATGAGATTTTTCCAAGTTTAATTACATAGCTTTAAAAATAACCATCTTTTTTTTTCTACTTTTTTCCTCTTTTAAATTTTTTATCAAAGTAATATGTGCACATAGTAAAAAGTGAAAGAACAGAAGGACCTCTAATGAAAGCAGCAGTTCCTGGCCCCTTCTCTCCTCTCTCCCCTCCCCAAATCCTATTTCCAAGAGGCAACTGCTTGAAATGTTGTTTCCGTTTTTAGATCTTCTGGTATTTATCTCTGTAACTCCAAATACGATGCTTATGCAGCTGTTTCTTGATTTATCAATTTAAGACATTTTCTATTGACTCTCTGCCATAGAAGATGAGGATTTGGCTTACTGACATTGTCCCTACCCTCCTTGTCTCTCCCTCCACATTTTTTTACTTGAAAAAAGTAATATAATACGATGCACATGGCAAATCATGCCAACAGCATGAAAGGAACCCTCCTTCTGCAATGCTTCAGTCTTTACCTCCCCCTGTTCCCAGTTTCTTATGTGTTTGTGTCTGGAGATCAGAAGATGGCTGCACGCTTTCTGACATTCTACCATGGAGAAGTGGGCTCTATCTCCTCTCCTTGTGAACCTCTGCTGGCCTGTGACTGCTTTGACCAATAGAACACCGTAGAAATGGTGCCATATTGGTTCTGGTCCTCACCTTTAAGTGGTTGGGTGTTTTCTGTTTCCAGTCTCTTGGAACTCTTGGTCTTAAAGTGCTGAGTCACTGTGTAAGGAGTCTGATTGATGACCCTGCTGGAGTGACATGTGGGGAGACCCTGAGATGGCATGGAGAGGGAGAGGGGTCCCCTGTCCCCAGCACGGCACCTGGCATGTCGCTGAAGCTGTTTGGAGCCTTCAGAGCAGCCCAGAAGTCAGCTGAATACCACTGAGGGACCCCAGTGGATACCACGTGGAGCATAATTGCCAAGCTGCTTGAATTCCTGACCCTCAAAATTGTGCGCTGTAACAACCATGGTTGTTGTTTTAAGCCAGTAAGTTTTGAGATTAAGCAGAGCAGCATCCTTCCAGAGATATTCCATGAGTCACAGATTTTGGGAGGTGTTCTCTCCACCTGTCAACAGAGACCAATAGAAAGTGTATACACTATTGATTTATTGGGCTAAGGAAGGAGGAACGAGGAAAAATGGAAGTGAGGCAGGAAAGGAGAGAAAGCAAATGCCAGGTGGTGCGTATCATGGACTGGCCACGGCTTTACAGAAACACAACCTGTCCCATGGGCCACTTCTGGAGAGGTTCTGTAGAATCACTGCATCTCAGGACTGTCTGTAGTGAGGTAGGAAGGACGAGTCCTTTATCTGCCAGCTCCCTCCTGCCTCCTGTCTTTTATTAGTGAAAGTTTGCCTCACCCTGTTTTATCACCCAGCCCCTCCTAGCAGCTACTGGGGAGTCCAGAACCTCTGGGAAGTGGTGGGCGTGATCGAGGCCAGCTCTTGCCCCCACTCTGGGTAGACTGAATAATTTTTGACTGGATGCCAGACTTCGTGAATTTTACCTTGTGTTGGCTGTTGACTAATTTTGTGCCTGGATGCTGAGGATGCAGCATTGAAAAAAACAAAGATCCCTGCCTTTGCTGAACTTTCGTATTAGTGTGGGAAGACAATCAGGAGACAATAAGCATAATTCATGTTTGCTAATATTATTGTTACATTCAAATCTTTATGAATACTTACCCCAAACAGCCATCATTTTTAGCGGTTGCATAATATTTGATTGAATGGTTTTATCACTGTATAATGATGCATTTCCCTATTTGTGGTTAATCAAATTACTTTCTCCAATTGGAACCTTCTAGAAGCTCAGAGGCTTAAGCTTCAAAGTTCAACAAACAGAAGTTGAGAGTTCATTCTGAAGTCCATTGGGGAGCAGCCACTCCTATACTTGGAACCAAAGATTGATCTCCCTTGTCCTGTGAACTGGAATTGCCATGGATTGGATGGTCCTACCTGGTGTGCCCCTGGCCAGCAAAAGAGATGATGGGGGATTTTAAGATGGCAGGAAGGACCTTACACATCCCCTTCTACAGTCTCCAGCTCTTTGACTACACCTGTAGCCCAATATCTAATCAGTCACCCAGACCTAGGGTCAACGTCTTAAATATCTCTTGAGTCTATATTTTCCCCTCTGTTCCCATGCCTTGATCTTCATTGGGGCTTCTGTTACTTTTCGCCTGTTGGTTTTGAATTCTTGTCTCCTATTCTTTGATCTCCAGTCTCCAGTAATAATTATGTTATTTGCATTGGAGGATGTGGCAGATGCTGTTGGTACCTTGCCCACATCCACCGGTACTCACTATTCCTACCGCAAGCACCTGCAACAATGCCTCTCGGGCTTCCTTGGGCGAGGAAGTGCAGAGAAATGCACACGCAGGGCAGGGTGGTTGGTGGTTGTCCCGCCTTCCTCACCTTTAAGATGAGGGCTGCTCTGTGCTGGCTCCCAGAAGTCCCCCGCGGACTGAGCTCCACTTATCTATATTAACCTGCTCAATGCACACGGATTGGCCTCTTCCCCTCCCCTGTCTCACTTCTCCACTGTCTTACCAGTGTTTTCTGGAATTGCTTCCAGATAAACCACGTGCCTTCAACCCTTCTCTTAGGATCTGCTTCTGGGGAAACCCACCTAAGGCAATGAAGAATACCAGGAGCCATGAGGATATATTTATATATATAACACAGGGGAATCCTACCTAGTGTTGATGAGTGGTGAAGCGAGACTTCCCTGAGCAATGTCTTTTCTAAGGTGAGACCTGAAGGATGAGCAGGAATTAGCTAAGCAAATTAGCAGGCATGGGGAGAATAGCGGGAGAAGAATGTTCCAGGCCTAGGGAACAGCATGTGTGAAGGTCCTGGGGCAGGAATGCTAGCATGGCCAGAGTGCAGAGAGGGAGGCACAGCGTGGCAGCCACGTGGGGATGATTTATGTCCAAAAGGTGAAGTTGGGTCCCTGCCTTTACATCTCTTTCCGCTTCATTTTAGTTCTTTGTCTGTATACTTTTGTGAATCTCACTATGGTCTGGCTTCATTTAAATGCATCTGAAATAAAATCTCTAATGTTAACAGTGTTGTCAGATGCAAAAGCCTCATTTGTCTTTGGTTCTTTTTCACAGAATGCTGTCTATGAATTTCAGGGGAGGATATGAGGATTTTGATTGTTTTTTTTTTCTGTATGACCACATTATGTTAATTTCCCCATTGTCTTAGGGTATGAGAACATAAAAGCAATAACTCATTTATACGACGACTGAATGTGCCGAGAGGTTGTCATGGAAACCAGGGGAAATATTCACATTGGCTTGAGTAAATTGAATAACCCCCGTTAAAAGATTGAACACAGAGTTTATTTACCCGATTGTGTTGTGTGCAGAAGAGATGAGAAAATCAACATGATAAATGAGATTTTGGGTGGGGCAGGGGACGAGGTGAGGATGAAGAGGGTGATTGAATACTTGGGATGTGTTATTTTTATTTAAATAGTTATTCCCCTTCTCCTTCCAAAGGCTGTATTTTTGTTGCTAAATGAGAAGTGGGGTCCTGGGGTGATAAGGGAAGGGTCCAGAGGAAGTGGAATATGAAATTGCCCCCCGGAAAGATAAGCTTAGGGTGTTCCATGACTCTGCATGCCAGAGCCTTGGGCGTATTTCTCCCTCGGAGCCTCCTCTGAAGTCTTGTTGGAGTGGTTGAAGGGGCATGAGCATTTTCAGCATTTCCCCCTTTGCTTTTGGCCGGGTTGTTTATTGTGTCTCAAGCTGATTAAAAAAATATACTAGTTCTTTTGCTTTTTATTTTTTAAAGCAAATGCTTCAACTTTTCCCAAATAACTCCTTAAAAAAAGGACGTGGAAGTCAGGCGAGGAAGTCGAGTTGGGGACACACTCACTCTGGATTGTAGTGGCAGGAAGCCCTCTGAGCCCAGGGCACAGCCTCCTTAACGTGGTTATAGACCAAGGGGGCTTCAGTACCAGCCCCTCTGAGGGTTGTATCGGGCCAACGTGGAGAGCAGTCCTGGGCTCTGGAAGGCACTGCCAGCAGTTCTTCAGGGCCACCTTGATGTTGCACCTGTAGGTCTCATTCTGGAAGATGCTTTTAAGAGTCAGGTTTCTCATCATCAGCTTCCACCCCAAGCACCACAGTCCTGCCTCCTCGTGATGTCTTTTCCCCCTCACAGTCTACTCCACCACCATTTCTGGGAGTAGATAATACAGAGCCCGTTGTGGTAGGTTGATTGCAAAATATGCCCCAATGATTTCCCTGCCTGGATCTACACTGTCCTTGTTCAGGCTGCTATAACAAATTACCATAGACTGGGTAGCTTATAAGCAACAGAAGTTTATTTCTCAACTGTTCTAGAGGCTGGAAGTTCCAGACCAGGGCACCAGCATAGCTGAGTTCTGGTGAGGGCCCTCTTCTGGGTTCTAGACAGCTGACTTCTCGCTGTGTCCTCACATGGTGGAAAGAGGGTGAGAGAGTTCTCTAGGGTCACTTTTTTCATTTATTTATATATATATTTTAATAAAAATTGTATATGTTTAAGGTGTGCAACAGGATTTGATATATATACATAGTGAAGTAATTAATATAGCCAAGGTAATTAAACATCTCCTAACATAACTACTTTTTTTTTCTTTTTTCGGTGTGTGTGTGTGTGTGTGTGTGTGTGTGTGTGTGTGTGTGTGTGTTTGTAGTGAGAGCACCTGAAATCTGATCTCTTAGCAAATTTCCTGTATTCAGTACAGTATTATTAACTATAGTCATCATGCCTGTACCTTAGATCTTTAGATTTATTCATCCTACATAACCACAACTTTGTACCTCTTGACCAACATCTCCCCATTTTCCTTGCCTCTCTGGCCCCTATTAACCAAAATCTTTTGAAAAGGATGACATAAATTAAATTTGATATTCACAAAGTATCCTCCTCTGATATTAGCCCCTTTTGTTGGGTGGGGAAACAGAAGCCCAGAGAAGTAAAGTGACTTGTTCAGGGTCATGCAGCTAGGATAGGGCAGAATCAGAACCAGAGCTCAGGTCTCTTGGTTCCTCATGAAGTACTTTTTCTTCGGTCCCAGGCAGCCCCTGGAATCCACCTCCCCTGGTGGGGAAGTTCTCCGTACACTGATCTGTTCTGAGTAAACGTTACCAGAGCTCCCACAGAAGGCATTTATTGGAGCATCATTTAATCAGGAAAAAATTGGAAAGACCCTGAATGTCCAACTAAAGAGGAACAGATGACACTTATGATCCTTTCATACAGTGGAATATTAAGGATTATAAATAATATGCAGGAAGCACCAAAACATAAGATGGCACATATATCGTCATATAAAATAGGGAAAGAAAGCAAAATGACAACGATGTACAGTAAATGCACTAGCAAAGAAAGAAGGAAGCATGCACAAAATAACAGTTGTCTGTAGATAGTGTGTCGGTTCAGGTCCTCTAAGAAGCAGAAGGCAAAACAGGGATTAATCGTGCAAGAAATTTATTGGAGAAATGCCTGGGGAGGAAAATGGGGAGGGCACAGGGGTAGGCAGGGAGAACCTTTAGGTCATGATGCAGGTCTGACACCTATGAAAGGAGAAGGAGAAGGAAGGGAAGTTTAGCCTCCTCTGAGAAAGTTTCAGCCAGGCTAATAGGGAGTTCTTGAGACAAAGTTGCCTGTTGGACAAATCCAGCACTGGAATAGAATAGCCTGGTTCTAGTACTCCTGCCCTGCTCAGCCATTGGCTGGGAAAAGCCCTGGGAAGAGTGGCTTGGCATGAACACCTCAGTGGTCCAGAAGTGCAGTGGCTGGAGACTGCTGGTCAGCTCTGCTCTTGAGAGTCGATTCCTGTGAGGAAAGATCTGAGCAGCGAACCTCCATGGCTGCAACTGCTGGTGCATTATTATAGCAGAAGCATTTGGTGAAGGCACATAATGGTGGTCTTGAGAAGATTAAGGCTTTGGGCTGACTCTCCCTACCAAATACAGGCTCGTCTCATTAGCACTTGTACTTTCCTTTCTCGTGCCCAGGGAAGGTTGCTGAGTCATTTGGAAAGAAGGGGTCTGTCTATTCATCTCCCACGACAGGAAATTGTAACAGCTGCCCCAAAATGAATGGAAGGACTTTGCCAAGTTAATCTTTCCTGATTTACTGCCTGCACCATATCTATTTTGAAAGAGACACTTAGTAGTATTAATGGTCTAATGTTTTTAGGAAATGATTTTTGGTGAGCATGGCTGCAGAGGAAGGTAATTAAGGTCAGGAAGGGGCCTTGAACCCCCTACCTGTGGTTTTGAGGTCTCCCTAAATACTCTGTGGTTCAAAGCTCCACGAAGGAAGGGACTTGCTGACAACTGAATATCCGTTACCTAAACCAATGCCTGGCTCTCAGTAAGTACTCAGTACGTTGCTTATTAAATTAAAGGAATGGTTAAAAAGAAGGCAAATGATATGTAGAATCTGTGCGTCTCTAAGTCAGCAAGCATTGACTGAAGGTTTGTTGAACTTGGTCCTGCTCAGCAGTGTACCTGCCCACCTATTACTTCTCAGAAGGCTTGTGATGGTTAATTTTATGTGTTGACTTGACTGGGCCACAGGGTGCCCAGATTAAACATTACTCTAGTGTGTCTGAGGGTGTGTCTGATGAGATTACTTTTGAATCAGTGGACTCAAATAAAGTAAATCACCTTCCCGATGTGGGTGGACAGCATCCAATCCACTGAGAACCTGAATAGAACAAAAGGCGGAGGAAGGAGGGATCCGCCCCTTCCTGCTTCACTGCTTGAGCTGGGACATCTCATCTTATCTCCTATCCTTGACTAGGAACTATGCTATCAACTCCCCTGGGTCTCAGGCCTTTGGACTTGGACTGAATTACACCACTCACTTCTCTGGCTGTCCATCTCGCAGACAGCAGATTGTGGGACTTCTTAGCCTCCATAATCATGTGAGCCAATTCTTCATAATAAATCTCAATCTCCCTCTCTTGGGAGATTTATTATGAGGGATTGTATAATTGTAATATATGTATAATATTGGTTCTAACCTGACTAATACAGGGCTCTAGAAAATTTATTTCATCATGGCCTTCCTCTGGTAACCTATCACCTTGTCATTTTCTTGGGATCTAATATCAACAATTCTTGATCTCCAGCCCACCTTCTTGGCCATAACTTCTAGAGTTTGGTTGTTTTTCATTTATTCCACCTTCACTGGACATCAAGATCTCCAAGCATAGTTCCAGGCATTTGGTGTGCAACTCTGAATAAGTCAATGTTCAGATCATCTACTGCTGCATAAAAAAATGACCCTCTCACATGGTAGCTGGAAACAAATATTTGATCTTATCACTCATGACTGTACTTCCTGAGAAGTAGGTGCTTCTCATCTCTCATGTAGTTGCGGTCAGATAGTGGCTGGGGCTAGAGTCATCTAAGTCTTGACTGGGTGGGCCATACGAGATGGCTCAAACACATGCCTGGCAGTTGATGTTGGCTGTTGGCTAGGAGCTCTCAGTTGGTGTTGTTGCCTGGGGCACCTTCATGTGGCCTCTCCATGCAGTTTGGGTTTTTCAGAGCAAAGTGGCTGGGTTCCAAGAGTGAGTGTTCCAAGAGATAGGAAGTAGCAACTGACCATCTTTTTTTTTTAAAAACATCTTTATTGGAGTATAATTGCTTTACAATGGTGTGTTAGTTTCTGCTTTATAACAAAATGAATCAGTTATATATATACACATGTTCCCATATCTCTTCCTTCTTGCGTCTCCCTCCCTCCCACCCTCCCTATCGCACCCCTCTAGGTGGTCACAAAGCACCAAGCTGCAACCTGGATCAGAAACTGGAACAGGGTGATTCCCACTCTATTCTATAGGTCAAAGCAGTCACAGAATTTATATGATCAAGGGAGAAGAGGTAGATCCCATCTTTTAATAAGAGGAATGTCAACATGTGTAGCCACTTGAAAATGACCACAGAGGGTCTGTACTGTTAAGGAGTGCAGAGTTAATACAGAGATCATGAATACAGTGATAGAGTTAGTATAGAGACAGTAGGCTGAACAATGGCCACCCAGTGATATCAGGTTGTAATCCCTAGAACCTGTAAATGTTACCTTCTGCGAACATGAAGAGTCTTTGCAGATGTGATTAAGTTAAGGATATTGTAATGGGGGGAGATTATTTCAAATTATCTAAGTGGGCCCTAAATCCAATCACAAGTGTCCTTATAAGAGGAAGGCAGAGAGAGACTGCACACAGAGAAGAGGAGAAGGTACTATGACGACAGAGACCGGAGTGATGTAGCCACAAGCCAAGGAATGCTCACAGCGCCAGAAGCTGCAAGAGGCAAGAATCACGTTCTCCCCTAGGGCCTGTGGTGGGAGCATAGCCTAGCTGATGCCTCAATTTCAGCTCAGTGAAACTGATTTCAGCCTTCTGACCTCCAGAACTGGGAGAGAATAAATTTCTGTTGTTTTAAGACACTGGGTTTGAGGTAATTTGTTACAGCAGCCTCAGGAAACTAATAGAAAACAAGACAGTGACAAGAGAGTGTGAAGAGGGTTATAAAAGAGAGAAACACCTAGGGAGAGACCTAACACCCAGTCCAGTGGGGAGAGAAGTGGGCAGAAAACAGTTAAGACCTGACTCTGAATCCCTAGGAAATATGTGTGGCACAGGACGGGGTGATGAGGGCTGGAGCCACACTTTTCTGTTGGCATCTCAACTCTGCCACACACTAGATGTGTTTTTAGTTTGTGGTGAGGTTTCAATGAGTAAATTGAAACTTGTAAATTCTTGGCACATAGCCAGAAGTTAAAAAATGCTAGTTGTTAATTATTGTCATTATTTCCTTTGGGATTTGGTGAAAGATATTGTTCTGGGGTAGAACTTGACTCCTATCTTAGCGGTGATTTATGTCTGCTGCTGGCTCCGTTTTCGGTTTATTTCCCTTTCCGGGTATTACACTGCCCCGTTCATTGCCAAGGTGCTCTGCCACTGTCAAGGAGAACCAAACAGTTGTCACCCAAGGGCCCAAGGCTTAGGAAATGCTCCTCATCTATTTTCCTAGTAGCCTAGGCTTTATCTCTGCAGTGAGTCAAATCCTCAGGAATCTAGGCACCACACCTTCAGGAAATCCTCCTAACAATATTCCCTTGACTTTTTATCTCTTGTAATGAAGTGTGACATATGTACAGTAATAATAAGTGTAAAAATCATAAGTGGATAGCTTGATAAGTTTTTGCACATGTATAAAACTGTAACCACCGTCCTGATCTAGAACATCTTAAGCACCCCAGAAAGCTCACTTGAGCCCCTTTCCAGTCAATATCTCTCAAAGAGAACTGCTATTTTAACTTCTTTCACTTAAGGAATTTGCCTGTTTCTGAACTGCATATAGATGGAATCATACTTTACGCACTTTTTGGATGTGTGTTTGGCATCTTTTGTTGCAACATATTTCTGAGATTCATTCATGTTGCTGCACGTGGCCATACTTCATTTTCAGTTGTGTATCATTCCACTGTATAAACAAACCACAGTTGATGGACATTTGGACTGTTTTCACTTTATGGAATTACAAATAAAGCTGCTACAAACATTCTTATGTTAAACCTTATGATGCATGTATGCACTAATTTTGTTATGTATATGCCCAGAAGTGAAATTGCTGGGTTACAGGGAATATATTCAGCTTTCGTAGATGTAGCCAGTTTTCCAAGGTGCTTATACCAATCTACACTCACCAGCCATGGTGCCCTACATCATTGCTGACACTTGATATTGATATCCAACTGACCCAGCACCACTTATTGAAAAGACCATCTTTTCTCACTGAATCACAATGGTGCTTCTGTCACACATTTTCTGGACCTCCTCTTCTGTTCCATTTGTCTACCCTTGTGCCATTTTACTGTCTTAATTATTTTAGCTTTATAATAAATATTGATATTTGGTGGTATGTCTGTAGCTTTGTTTTCCTTCAAGTTGGCCTTGGCTATTTTTGGCTGTTATAATCTTCATATAATTTTAGAGTCATTTTGTTAATTTCTCAAAAAAAAAAAAAAGAAAGAAAAACAACCTGCTGGGATTTTGAGTGGGATGGCACTGATTCTATAGATAACTGGGAAGAATTTCTGTCTAAACAATATTGAGTTTTCCAGTTAATGAATTCTCTGTTACTTGTAGCCATTAATTTCAGTCTTCTTTAATTTCTCTCAAAAGTATTTGAACTTCACAGTACCTGACCTGGCTATTACATTGGTTTGTTTTTTGATTAAATGGAAAGATTAATGGATGGACATGAGCTTTATGAACTGTAAAATGCTTTGCTCATTATTAACCAGGGGAAGAACATATTTGTATTTGACTTTAATAAGGGCTCCCCATATCCCCCTTTCATTTTCTCTGATGGCTCTGAATTGTGTAATCAAGCTATCAAACTATCTAAAGGCTCTAAGATCTCCCCTGAATATCCAAGTCACTCTGGGCCTATTCTGCATGACTCTCGTGCATCCTTAGAAAAGGATGACCTTTTCTACTTTATCTCTTTCTTTCAGAAAGTTGCCATCCATTATATAAATCCAGGGACCCATGCACTCATTTATTGAGCATGTACTATTGGGCATGTGTTGGTTGTCTACCCAACAGCCATTCCCCTTTCTTCATTGCTGAGAGTACCCTCATTTTGTTTATGCGTCAGTTGGCCATACACCCAGAGAAGACAGGGTCCTTCCTTCCCCTGGCCTCAGGGCACGGGCCTCAATTGGCCTAAGCTATCTTTCTTTTTAGCAGTTACTGGCTTAGCATTGTCATGTCCTCTGTTCTTGGCAATGAGTTGTAAGCATCAGAAAACCCCCAATGCTCTGACATCGTTGAATTAACCTTCCTGGACCACCTATGCCTGGGCTTTTTGTGGAAGAGAAAATAAACCTATGTCAGTGTCATTTAAATCATTTTTAGTTCAATTCTCTGTTACATGCAGCCAAAGTACCCTAATCACCTAACTGTTGTAGTTTGAGTTGTCACTGAAGCAGCCTCTGAGGCAAGGATTTGGGTGGAAATAGTCTATTAGGCTAGGCAAGGTGGGGGGAAAGGAGACAGGCCAGGAAGGGAAGGGAGCTGATAAAGGGTTCATTATCAAGTTAGTTACCGCTGTGGGGGTCACAGAGTTTAATCTCTCTGGTTAACTCTGGAAAATAGCAAAGAACAGGGATTTGTAGGTTACAGTCCATGGCAAATCTGGCTTGCCACCTATTTTTGTAAATAAAGCTTTGTTGGAATACATTCACACCAATTCATTTATGTATTGTCGATGGCTCCTTGTGCACTACAGCAGCAGAGTTGAGTAGCTGTGAGAGACTGTATGGCCCACAAAGCCTAAATATTTACCATCTGGCCCTTTGCATGAGAAGTGTGCTGACCCTAGGGTAGAATATGCACTCTGGATTTACCTCACCTGAGAAGTGGAGGAGCTGGGGTATTTACACACCCCTCCAATCAGTTGCTGGTTGAGTCCTCCCCCACCCAGGGGTGCATTAATTCCCCAGTACTTCTGACCTGCCACATGCACAGGCAGAGTGGGCCCTGGCCACCATCAGTGGGTTCTGCTTCAAGCAAAGAGATGTAGATGCTTGCTGTTGGCAGTTGGGCAGGTGTGGATCCTAATGGTAAGATCCAGGATGGACTGTGCACCGACAGGGACTGCTCCACCAATGCACGTGCATCCAGAGATGGCTGAGAAATGCTCCTGATCCAGCACCTCATGGTCCCAAGGTGAGGTTGGAAACTGCCAAACATTTTATAACAAAGGAGTGTAATCTGGATGTCAAAAGATCTAGGTAAAATTTACTCTTGCTAATTCCTGCTTACTCAGGGATGGGGGTCTTCTCAGGGTCCCACCTGCCTCTGGCTCTGGTGCTCCCTGCACTCTCTGTTTCATCCCGCATGAGCCCAAACACAGAACTTGGCCTCTTCCACAATGCCTATTGGAAACCTACTCACGTTGTGAGTTCATGGGACTCTATTGACGACTGGGGCCTCAGGACAGGATGATTTTCTGGCACACACAGGCTTCTAGATCCTTCTTTTCTCTCTCCAACTCTGCCCTTTCCCCCCTTCCCAAAGGGCTCCAAAACCTTCCCCCTTTTATTATGCAGGTCATTTCTCTCCAGTTTCCACCTCCAAATTTCCTTTCCTAAATGCTTGCAGGGCCTCTGCAGAGCAAGGCACTTATCTTTTTTTTTTTTTTTGCGGTACGCAGGCCTCTCACTGTCGTGGCCTCTCCCGTTGCGGAGCACAGGCTCCGGACGCGTAGGCTCAGCGGCCATGGCTCACGGGCCCAG
>NC_041227.1:59082663-59093252 GCF_002837175.3 Physeter macrocephalus
ATCTTCGCGGACCAGGGCACGAACCCGTGTCCCCTGCATCGGCAGGCGGACTCTCAACCACTGCGCCACCAGGGAAGCCCAAGGCACTTATTTTTGATCAAGCTAACAGCAACAACAACAGCAACAAAGGACCCAAAGAAACAAATTAAACTATTTTTTATGTTTTTCCTTCAGACCAAAACATGCATCTTATTGGTAGCATCAGATGAGGGCCCCCTTTGGAAACATTTTCCTGTGCCCTGTGATTCTGACAAATCCTCTAAGTTTCATCTCTTCCTTTGCCAGGTTAGTTTCTGGACTCAGCACAGTCAAGTGGCTGGAACACATATTTGGTGTGCTCTGCTTCTGTTTTGTTTTCTAAAATAGAGACCGCCTGTCTCACCGTGTATGATGTTAGATCTGTAGAGCATCATGTCAATACACTGAGTCAGCTCCTTGGAAGAACTCTCTGTCTTGCTTTCATGATGGCTAATTAAGTAGGGCATCTAAAGGCAGTCTAGAAAGTTCTTTCATATGAAAGTTCCCAAGAGTTTAGGTCTTTGCTTTAATTTTTTTGGGGGGGGATAGTAGTTGGAATATAAGTGAAAAGTGATTAATACTGAGAAAAGTGAATCAGGTTCAGAAAATTCTGCAATGTGAATTATGCTTGGAAAATCCCACCAGCACAGTATCCACAAGGGGTACTTGGTTCTCCTTTTCCCACAAGGAAAATTCCGTGCAGTTTCATCCTCTATATGCAAGTGGAAAGTTCAGGAATGTGATTTTGATTTTATAAAAGTTGTTCTTTTTCATTCCTCTCAAATGATCTGACTTTTTTTCTTGGCTCATTTAGAAGTAAAAATGGAAAGGTTAGACAATTTAAATATTTAAAATATTTTTGTATTCATTTCCATGAAGTCTCTTAACCCTCCCAGACTGGTGTCAGAGTTTTGTCTTCTAACTTATCTTGTGTTTCTGCTGTGCATTTAAAATGAAAGATTACTTTTAATTGGAATTTCCTACGTTTTAGAGAGAAATCTCTCTCTTTCTTTTATTTTTAAGTCACAGAATCAAAGAATGTCTCTTGCAGGCTTTGACATCAAGCTGAATTACTGAAAAACAGTGGGGTTCAGGAGGCTGAGTTTATTTTATTTTATTTGTTATTTTTTCCAGCTTTATTGAGATATCACTGACAAATAACATTGTACAAGTTTAAGGTATACAATGTGATGATTTGATATACTGATATCTTGTGAAATGATTATCACAATAAGGTTAGTTAACATATCCATCACCTCACATAGTTACCGTTTGTGTGTGTGTATGTGTGTGTGTGGTATGAACATTTACAATCTATTCTCTTAGCAGCTTTCAACTATACAGTACAGTACTGTTAACTCTAATCACCATGCTGTACATTAGATCCCCAGAAGTTATTCATCTCGTAACTGGAAGTTTGTACCCTTTGATCAACATCTCCCCATTTCCCCATCCCCCAGCCCCTGGTAACCACCAGTCTACTGTCTGTTTCTATGAGTTTGAATTTTTTATATTCCACGTATAAGTGACATCATACAGTATTTGTCCTTCTCTGTCTAACTTGTTTCATTTAGCATAATGTCTTCAAGGTCCATCCATGTTGGTGCAGTTGGCAGGATTTCTTCCTTTTTAGTGGCTGAATAGTATTTCATCATGTATAGATATATTCTTTATCCATTCATTCCTAGATGGACACTTAAGTTGTTTCCATGTCTTGGCTTTGTAAATAATGCTGCAGTGAACATGGTCTTGTTTTCATTTCATTCAAGAGCCTGAGTTTAAAATAAGCAGTGGGACTTCCCTGGTGGCATAGTGGTCAAGAATCTGCCTGCCAGTGCAGGGGACACGGGTTCGAGCCCTGGTCTGGGAAGATCCCACATGCCGTGGAGCAACTAAGCCCATGTGCCACAGCTACTGAAGGCTGCGCGCCTAGAGCCTGTGAGCCACAACAGGAGAAGCCACTGCAATGAGAAGCCCGCACACCGTAACAAAGAGTAGCCCCTGCTCGCTGCAACTAGAGAAAGCCCTCGTGCAGCAACAAAGACCCAATGCAGCCAAAAATAAATAAATAAATAAAAATAAATGAATAAAATAAACACCTTAGGGACTTCCCTGCAGTTAAGAATCCGCGCTCCCTATGCAGGGCGCCCTGGTTCAATTCCTGGTCAGGGAACTAGATCCCACATGCCGCTACTGGAAAAAAAAAACCAAGATCCTGCATACTGCAACTAAAGATCCTGCATGCCGCAACTGAAGATACCACGTGCCACAACTAAGACCCAGTGCACCCAAATTAAAAAAATAAAAAATAAAAATAAAATAAGCACCTCAGATAGCACTGGCTACAAAACTTGCAGGGCCATGAGCAAAATGAAAACATGGGGGGTCCTCGTTAAAAATCATTAGGAATTTCCAGACGCCAGCAGCAGCATGAGGCCCTCTGAGCAGGGGCTGTGTGTAATTGCTGGCCCTGCGAGTGAGCTGGCCCTGATCTCAGGAAATTGCTCTGTGATCCAGGTTTTGAAAACCTCTGCCTCAGGTTGTCTGGCTATGACACGGATGTGAATAAAGAGGTTATAGCTGGCATTAAGTGTAGAATTTGGTTTTGGTGCTTTGTGTGAATACAACATGGTAGATTTTTTGAATGGCATTTCCCCGACTCTTACTTATGTTGTGTATTTGCACATTACTATACACAAGTAGTTTTGCCTCACAGGGGACATTTGGCAATATCTGGAGACAATTTTTGTTGTCATAACCGGGGGTGGGGGGGATAGCTGCTACTGGCCTCTAGTGGGTAGAGCCCAGGGGTACCACTAAACTCCTACAGTGCACAGGACAGCCCTCCAATAGAGAATTATCTGGCCCCAGATGTCAGTAGTGCCAAGGTTGAGAAACTGTGCTATACGTTACATACTGGGCTCATACCCACTCTCAGGATATGAAATCAGAGGCCCAAGGACGCTAAGCACTGTTATTAATTATTTCTTTGTAGGAAAAAATAAATCCTTGTTTCAGGAAGGAGCAGTCAGTATCATTTCTAAAGATACATACACTATAACATAAAAATAACTAGGAAGGGCTTCCCTGGTGGCTCAGTGGTTGAGAGTCCGCCTGCCGATGCAGGAGACACGGGTTCGTGCCCCGGTCCAGGAAGATCCCACATGCCGCGAAGCGGCTGGGCCCGTGAGCCATGGCCCCTGAGCCTGCGCGTCTGGAGCCTGTGCTCCGCAACGGGAGAGGCCACAACAGTGAGAGGCCTGCGTACCGCAAAAAAAAAAAACAAAAAAAAAAACTAGGAAATCAGTGGAGATGTGTTTTCAAGGGCACTCTGTAGACTCAGGACAAATATTCAGCCTTCAGTTTGTCTGGTGAGGTTAACACTTGTGCACTGGGCCAAGTCAACATCCTTTTAGTGGTGTCTTGTCTCCTTCCTCATTTAGAAAAGGCAAACCCACCTGCTGTCATGAAAAATGCCTTCTAGAAGCTGCCAGGTAATTGGGTGATATTTCTGGATTTGTCTCCCTGTCTAATGTACATCATTTAAACTTTTGACTCTTCAGTGCTTTCTGGAGAAAGTAATAATCGGAAGCTAAATCGACTTGGTTCTTTTCTCCCCCTTTGCCCCGTATTTGTAAAGATTAATCTTCAGTATCTATGAGCGCCGGATGATTTGCAGAAACTGCAGCTGCTTTATCAATATCAACCTGGCCTCCATTGATCAAACCCTCATTTAGGCGCTCGCTGCATTTGCTGGAAACAGCCCAGAGACGAGGAGGGAAGGGAAAGGACCCCTTCAGGTGGCCTTCTTGCCTTGGAGTTTCCACTGTTTTCTGAGATGATCTTGCATGTCACTGGTCAGCACGGTCACTTAGAGAGAGGCCTGGAGGTGGTGCTGTGGGTGAGTCACTGGGAATAAACCGGACAGTGGCAAAGCGAGTAAAGCAGTGGTTGAACTGTCCTGGCTGAATTGTTTTTCTTTTTTGTTTCCCACACTGGATTCCCTTGGCTTGTGTCTGTGATCTCAGGTGGGCTTGCAAAGACAAGCGATGCATCTCCATTTCATTAGAGGAGTTTGTGTGTACTCGGAGGTAAAACAATACTCACATATAAGTGAGGTCATATTGTATTTGTCTTTCTGTGTGTGGCTTATTTCACTTAGCATAATGTTCTACAGGTATCTATGTATCTGTCTATATTTCATTTTCATTATCCATACACCCATTGATGGACTTTTAGGTTGCTTCCATGTCTTGGCTATTATGAATAATGCAGGTATCTCTTTGAGATCCTGATTTCAATTCCTTTGGATAAATACCTAGAAGTAGATCATAAGGCAGTGCTATTTTTAACTTTTTGAGGAAACTCCATGTTGTGTCTCATACTGGCCGTACCAATTTACAATCCCATCCGCAGTACATAAGAGTTCCCTTTTCTCTATATTCTCGCCAACACTTGTCACCTTTAAAATTTTTTTTAATTTTTTTTTTATATAGTAGCAATTCTAACGTAAGTGTGGGGTGATATCTCACTGTGGTTTTGATTTACATTTCCCTGATGATTAATGATGTTGAGCACATTTTCATATGTTTTTTGGCCATTTGTATGTCTTCCTTGGAGAAATGTCTGCTCAGGTCCTTTGCCCATTTTAAAATCAGGTTATTTGCATTTTTGCTACTGAGCTGTATGGGTTCCTTATATATTTTAGATAGTAACTCCTTATCACATAGATGGTTTGCAAATATTTCCTCTCATTCTCCAGGTTGTCTTGTCATTTTGTTGATGGTTCTCTTTGCTGTTAAGAAGAGGATGTGTTGGTCAAATGGTACAAAGTTTCAGTTATGCAAGATGAATAAGTTGGAGATCTGCTATACTGCATAGTGTCTATAGCTAACAACTGTATTGTATACTTAAAATTTGCTAAAAGGATAGATCTTATTTTAAGTGTTCTTACCACACAAAATAATAACAATGGTTATAATAAAGGGGATGGGAGGAAACTTTGGGGGGAGATGGATATGTTTTTGGCCTTGATGGTGGTTATGGTTTCGCAAGTATATACCTATCCCCAGAGTCATCAAGTTGTACATCAAATATGCATACCTTTTTACATTTCAATTATACCTCAATAAAATGGTTTAACAGAAAACAATAATCACAATGCTTCTCATTTTTTGGGCAACTACTGTATATTGGACACATTACATAAATTAACTCTAATTTTTCTTAGCAGCTTGCGATGGCTCCTCAGTACTTCTTTAGTCTGATTTCTAAAACCCTGCTGGATGGGATCCCTGTTCACTTTTGCAACCTCATCACTCACCACCTTCTTTTTATCCAATTCATTCCAGCCACACTGAACTTCTTTCCGTTGCTTGAATCGACTTTGCTCTCTGCACCTTTGGGCCTTTGCATATGCTTTGCTCTGGGCTTAGAACATTTCACTTTCATTCACTCACCCTCACCAATATGTTGCATGGGACCACAGCATTGCCCGTGCCTGTAAATATTGGAAAACTCTACTAAAATTGCTTGAATGCAAGCTTTTATTTGGCCTGAAAAATAATAAGCTCAGTGGTAGACAGGCTATGGCTGGTAGAGTGAGTCAGAGATGCTAGTAGGGACTCTAGCTTCCTTGTCTTCCTGCTCTGCCATGCAGCTTCCATCCTCATGGTTGCAAAATGGCTGCTTCACCTGCAGGCATCATGTAGCAGGCATGGAAGCCAATGAAGGACAAAGATCCAAAAGGCTCAGGGTACACTGTGCCGTGCTTTCACTGGTCAGAATTATGTCAGGTGGCCAGCCCCAGCTGCAAGAGATGCTAGTGAAAGAAGGTTTTTCTGTTGGATACGTTGTTACCCCCCCAAGAAGAAAAACAAAACAAAGCAAAAGTATTTTATTAATAAGGAAGAAAGATGAAATAGAAATCAGGAGGCAGTTCCTCTATACCCATTAATGCTCATATTCAGCTGAGAAGTCTTTCCTGAACCCCCAAGACTGACTATGGAATGTATAGGTATTGGGTGATCTCATGGAGAGCATTGAAGTTACGTGAAATTGTGATTATGCTTATCTATCTGTCTTCCTTACTGAATTGGAAGCTCCATGAGAAGGGGGACCTGGTCTACTTTGTTCACAATTACCTAACTTGGTACCCTGGTACCTAACATAGTTCTTGATATATAGTGATTCACAATGAATACTTGTTGAATAAATGAAAGTAGCTGCTATTTTGCTCACATTACAGGTGACACACTGAGCTTTAGAGAGATGAAATAACTTGCCCAAAGTAACACTGTTTATTCATTAATTCCTTCATTCAGTAATGTTTACTGGGTACCTACTATATGTTTATTGTGTACCTACTATGTTCCAGGCACTTGGGATACATCAATGAACAAAGCAGACAAATTCATACCTTTTAGGTCCATTACTCTAACATTTTATTATGAACAACTTCAAACATACAGCAAAGTTGAACCAGTTTCCCAAGGAACAAGCATACACTTACTACCTAGATTCTACCATTTCTTGGGGGCACTTTTATTTTAGTGGAGGAAGACAGACAATAAACAATAAACAAAATAAATAAATTACATAACATTGTAGAAAGTGGTAACTGCTGTGGAAACTGTGGAGCAAGTAAAGGGATTTGGGGCAGCAGGTGGGGATGGGGGTGGCCAGCCTTGGCCACATTGAGATGGCGACATTTATGTGAAGAATTGAAAGAGGGTGAGGGAATGAACCATATGTGTATCTGGGGGAAAAGCATTTCCAGGCAGAGGGAATGGCGACTGCAAAGGTCCTGAGTTGGGAGCCTCATGTTTAAGGAAGAACAAGGAGGACTTTGCGGCTGGAGGGATGTGAGTGAGGAGGAGAGTTGATGGTGAGGTCGGCGCGGGAGGAGCAGATTTGGGGAAAAGAGCAGGAGCTCAGTTTTGACCATGTGATGCTTGAACCACTCAGAGAGCAGAACTGGGATTTGGACCCCAGTCTTCCCAACTCTTCCCATTTTGTCATCTCTGTTGGCCAGGTGTCAAGAGAGTGCAGGGCACAAGCCTGCAGGGCTGTAGAGAAACTTCAGTTTTACATGGAAGACTGTTTGGCAACCACTTATGTTGAAAGCAGAAGTGCTTTGGACTGAGCAATTTCGCATGTGATGATTGTCTTTGTCTCAAACAACAGGAAAGACCCATCCTTAAGAAGAACAAGAGCATACTTTGGAGTTAGGCAGAGAAGTTGGTTCAAGTCCTGGCTCTGCTATTTTATTAGCCGAGTCACTTTGGGTGAGTGACTTAACGTCTCTGAGCCTCTCTTTCTTGATCTGTAAAATGGATGCAATAGAGCCCTCCTCAAGAGGGGTGAAGGGTTAAAGGAGCTAATGCATGTACGTGGCTTAGCCGAGTGCCAGTCCATAGGGACAATGATAGAGATGGAATGGGAGATCCCAAAGGGTGCCACAGAGAGGGTGGAGCTGCTGCAGGGAAACAAATGTCCTCCCCATCCTCATACACACAGTGATGCCTGGAGAAGCAGCAAATACCTTACTTATCCCAGAAAATCCTAGGGAGGCCTCCTACCCACAGCGACTGAAGAGCGAGCGCTCAGCAGCCCACACTGACTTTCCAGCATCATAGGACCTGACATTTTCCAGCCACCAATCTTTGCAGGCCATATCCCTCATCAGAAGTGTCTTTCCTGTTCCTTGGCAGCTGGATATCTAATCTTTAGGACCCAACTAAAATTTCTCCTCCTTAAGTTGCCTTTTGTTACTGTTCCAATCTATAGGATGCTCTGTCTTGTCGGGCTCCCCGCTGCACTTCTTGCTGGAACTCATAGACACAGGGAGACCAAAACATTTAGGCAAGGGCCGGGGAAGGGCAGTACCCAGCTCATGGAATGGCGGCAGGGATCACCACAAGATGGCCCTATTGAGCCACCTCTGTCAATTGGGGCACCGTAATGCCAACGTGGTTTTTCTTTGTTTTCATTTTCTTTCTTGAAGATAATTTTATGATTTCCAAACTGTCCCAGAAGGAATAGAACTGTGACTGGTGTCCCATAGTTAAACAGAGGTGATTTCACGTACCTCTGGTAGTCCTGTCACATTGCCAGGTATCACAGACTTGTCACCATCCTCCATCCATCAAATAACTTGGCACTTGCTGTGGACAATTGACATCTAAATACTGCCTCCTCCTTTTTGGATTATATTTTATATCTTGGATTAGAGTGTAAATCCTTTGAGGGCAGGGCGTGGGGTCCATGCTAACCCAGCAAAAGTTCCATAAAGTCTTATTGAATGTTGTCAACCTCCCTAGTGTATGGAATCCACACAGCTGCCTGGAAAGCTAAAAAACCCAGCTTTGAAGCAACCCTGCTCCATACTGATGGAGAGGAAAGAAGCAAATCATTTATGGGCAAGAGTCAGCTCTCTTCACTTCTTCCTGGAAATGCTATTGATGGTGGCTGGGGAAGTCATTTGTCTTCTTATTTTTCCCTTGGCAGGGTCCGGTTACTCAGAGCCCCCAGCAATGCAGGGGCAGTATTCAGAGGCCCAGCATGCAGGTGGGATTTGATGCATGAGAGGAGAATTAGAGCTTAAATAAGGAAAATTGGGTGGGATCACGTGTCCAGGCCTCAGCCCTATTGTCGCTCACTGTAACTGCAGAGCGGTCCTTGAGCAGATTTGTGTGGGCAAACCTTAAAGTCAAGATGCTCTGTGCAAAACACCACACTGTTATTGACCTGTTTGACTTAAAATAACCAAATTTTGTAATCGACTGTGTGCCAGGTTGGAAACCACATTATGCTAGATTCTAATACAGACAAGTAGAAGTTGGTGCCAAGATTTAAAGAAAAATCAATGGGAAACATAAATTTTTTTAACTGTTAAAATTTATTCATCTATTTAAAAGGTTTTTATTTTTAGGATTTATTCGTTCTTCCAGCGTCTCATTCATGCATATATCTATTTAACAAGGTGTTTTAAAATTACTTTTATATTGCTACTTATTTTAACCTAAGTATTACACAGAGCTCAAAATTTGAAAGATATAAGAGACTGAGAGTAAAAAGTAGTTCCCACTTTCACCGTTGTCTCAGACACTGTTACCTCCCAGGAATGACTACCACTGTTGATAGTTTCCTATGTTACCTTTTAGAAATAGTCTTCACTTGGAAATGCATATCCATGCATCTGTTTGACCGTCATCCATCCGTCCATCCAGCTATTTATTCGTCCATCCATCCATCCATCCATCCATCTATCCATCCATCTGTCCATCCATCCATCCATCCATCCGTCCGTCCATCCATCCATTTATCCATCCGTCCATCCATCCATCCAACCATCCATCCACCTGTTGATCCATCTATATACATTTTTTTCAGGAATGAGGAAAAGTCAGCCATTATTTGATTTTAGATGGAAGACTACCTTGTTCCACTGATCCAGTGGAAAAGAGATTTGGAGCCACTGTCCTTGCTGTTTAACCTGCCACACGAAGGCTGCAGTGTTGGAAAGTGAAAGATCTGCCAAGGAAGACTGGGCATTTTAAAACAGCTACATGCAGCTATTCAGATTTTATTCTCGTCCAGCCATATGGTTTTGTGTTTGATTCTGAGGGAGAGGGACACTTGAAATAAATGAATAAAGAGAAATTAAAAGTGAGAGAGTGAGGTGCCGTGGAGAGGGTGATTGGAATCGGGCATTCTTAGATTCAGCCCTCATCAGGAGCTGTAGGATGAGGTTATTTAACATCCTGGAGTCTCAATTTTGCTATCTGTGAAGTGGGGATTACTATACCCTCCTTTGCAGGTTTAAGGCTAGCATAATTCCTAGATATAGTCAGTGCTCATATCATGATTCTGCTATCAACATTATTAAGCACATGTGAGTCCTTTTTTTTAACATCTTTATTGGAGTATAATTGCTTTACAATGGTGTGTTAGTTTCCACTGTATAACAGAGTGAATCAGCTATACATAAACATATATCCCCATATCTCCTCCCTCTTGTGTCTCCCTCCCACCTTCCCTACCCCACTCCTCTAGGTGGACACAAAGCACCGAGCTGATCTCCCTGTGCTACGTGGCTGCTTCCCACTAGCTATCCATTTTACATTTGGTAGTGTATATATGTCCATGCCACTCTCTCACTCGTCCCAGCTTCCCCTTCCCCATGTCCTCAAGTCCATTCTCTACATCTGCATCTTTATTCCTGTCCTGCCCCTAGGCTCTTCAGAACCATTTTGTTATTTTTTAGATTCCATACATATGTGTTAGCATACGATATTTGTTTTTCTCTTTCTGACTTACTTCACTCTGTATGACAGACTCTAGGCCCATCCACCTCACTACAAATAACTCAATTTCGTTTCTTTTTATGGCTGAGTAATAGTCCATTGTATATATGTGCTACATCTTCTTTATCCATTCATCTGTCGATGGACACTTAGGTTGCTTCCATGTCCTGGCTGTTGTGAATAGAGCTGCAATGAACATTGTGGTACATGACCCTTTTGGAATTATGGTTTTCTCAGGGTATATGCCCAGTAGTGGGATTGCTG
>NC_041227.1:59093714-59094839 GCF_002837175.3 Physeter macrocephalus
ATTAGGTCCCATTTGTTTATTTTTATTTTTATTTCCATTTCTCTAGGAGGTGGGTCAAAAAGGATCTTGCTGTGATTTATGTCATAGAGTGTTCTGCCTATGTTTTCCTCTAAGAGTTTTATAGTGTCTGGCCTTATATTTAGTTTTGTGTGTGGTGTTAGGGAGTGTTCTAATTTCATTCTTTTACATGTAGCTGTCCAGTTTTCCCAGCACCACTTATTGAAGAGGATGTCTTTTCTCCATTGTGTATTCTTGCCTCCTTTATCAAAGATAAGGTGACCGTATGTGTGTGGGTTTGTCATATATGGCCTTTATTATGTTGAGGTAAGTTCCTTCTATGCCTACTTTCTGGAGGGTTTTTTATCATAAATGGGTGTTGAATTTTATCAAAAGTATTTTCTGCATCTATAGAGATGATCATATGGTTTTTCTCCTTCAATTTGTTAATATGGTTAATCACATTGATTGATTTGCCTATCTTGAAGACTCCTTGCATTCCTGGGATAAACCCCACTTGATCATGGTGTATGATCCTTTTAATGTGCTGTTGGATTCTGTTTGCTAGTATTTTGTTGAGGATTTTTGCATCTGTGTTCATCAGTGATATTGTTCTGTAGTTTCCTTTCTTTGTGACATCTTTATCTGGTTTTGGTATCAGGGTGATTGTGGCCTCGTAGAATGAGTTTGGGAGTGTTCCTCCCTCTGCTGTATTTTGGAAGAGTTTGAGATGGAGAGCTGTTAGCTCTTCTCTAAATATTTGATTGAATTCACCTGTGAAGCCATCTAGTCCTGGGCTTTTGTTGCTGGATGATTTTTAATCACAGTCTCAATTTCAGTGCTTGTGATTGGTCTGTTTATATTTTCTATTTCTTCCTGGTTCAGTCTTGGGAGGTTGTGCTTTTCTAAGAATTTGTCCATTTCTTCTAGGTTGTCCATTTTATTGTCATATAGTTGCTTGTAGTAATCTCTCATGATCCTTGGTATTTCTGGAGTGTCAGTTGTTACTTCTACTTTTTCATTTCTAATTCTATTGATTTCAGTGTTTTCCCTTTTTTTCTTGATGAGTCTGGCTAGTGATTTATCAATTTTGTTTATCTTCTCAAAAAGCAGCTTTTATTTTCTTTG
>NC_041227.1:59095573-59118894 GCF_002837175.3 Physeter macrocephalus
GGTGCTCCTATGTTGGGTGCATAAATATTTACAATTGTTACATCTTCTTCTTGGATTGATCCCTTGATCATTATGTAGTGTCCTTCTTTGTCTCTTGTAATAGTCTTTATTTTAAAGTATATTTTGTCTGATATGAGAATTGCTACTCCAGCTCAAAAGAATGGAATATCTTTTTTCATCCCCTCACTTTCAGTCTGTATGTGTCCCTAGGTCTGAAGTGGGTCTGTTGTAGACAGAATATATACGGGTCTTGTTTTTGTATCCATTCAGCCCATCTATGTCTTTTGGTTGAAGCATTTAATCCATTTACATTTAAGGTAGTTATCGATATGTGTGTTCCTATTACCATTTTCTTAATTGTTGTGGATTTGTTATTGTAGGTCTTCTTCTTCTCTTGTGTTTCCTACCTAGAGAAGTTCCTTTAGCATTTGATGTAAAGCTTATGGGTATTCTCTTGTATGTTATTTGTTGCTTTTCCCTTGCTGCTTTTTTTTTTTTTTTTTTCCTGAGGTACGTGGGCCTCTCACTGTTGTGGTCTCTCCCGTCGCGGAGCACAGGCTCCGGACGCGCAGGCTCAGCAGCCATGGCTCACGGGCCCAGCCTCTCCGCGGCATGTGGGATCTTCCCGGACCGGGGCACGAACCTGTGTTCCCTGCATCAGCGGGCGGACTCTCAACCACTGCGCCACCAGGGAAGCCCTCCCTTGCTGCTTTTAATATATTTTTTTGTATTTAATTTTTGATAGTTTGATGTCTATCATTAATATGATAGTTTGATTAATATGTGTTTCTCCTTGGATTTATCTTTAATGGGACTCTCTGTGTTTCCTGGACTTGATTGACTATTTCCTTTCCCCTATTAGGGAAGTTTTCAACTTTAATCTCTTCAAATATTTTCTCAGTCTGCTATTGATTCCTTCTAGAGAATTTTAAATTTCATTTATTGTGTTGTTCATCATTTTTTCTTTGCTCTTTAGTTTTTCTATGTCCTTGTTAAATGTTTCTTGTATTTTCTCCATTCTGTTTCCAAGATTTTGGATCATTTTTACTATCATTACCTTGAATTCTTTTTCAGGTAGACTTCCTATTTCCTCTTCATTTGCTTGGGCTGATGGGTTTTTACCTTGCTCCTTCATCTGCTATGTATTTCTGTGTCTTCTCATTTTGCTTAACTTACTGTGTTTGGGGTCTGCTTTTTGCATGCTGCAGGTACGTAGTTCGTGTTGTTTTTGGTGTCTGCTCCCAGTGGGTAAGGTTGGTTCAGTGGGTGGTGTAGGCTTCCTGGTGGAGGGGAGGGGACTGGTGCCTGTGTTCTGGTGGATGAGGCTGGATCTTGTCTTTCTGGTGGGCAGGACCATGTCCGGTGGTGTGTTTGGGGGTGTCTGTGAACTTATTATGATTTTAGGCAGCCTCTCTACTAATGGGTGGGGTTGTGTTCCTGTCTTGCTAGTTGTTTGGCATAGAGTGTCCAGCACTCTAGCTTGCTGGTCGTTGAGTGGAGCTGGGTCTTCACACTGAGATGGAGATCTCTGAGAGAGCTTTCACTGTTTGATATTACATAGAGCCAGGAGGTCTCTGGTGGACCAATGTCCTGAACTTGGCTCTCCCACCTCCGGGGCTCAGGCCTGGCACCTGGCCAGAGCACCAAGACCCTGTCCGCAACATGGCTCGGAAGAAAAGGGAGAAAAAGAAAGAATGAAAGGAAGAAATATAAAATAAAATAAAGTTATTAAAATAAGAAATAAAAAATATATTATTAAAAGTAAAAAAATAAAAAAAAGAAAGAAAGAAAGAAGAGAGCAACCAAACCAAAAAACATATCCACCAAAGATAACAAGTGCTAAAAACTATACTAAAACAAACAAAAAAATGGCAGACAGAACCCTAGGAGAAATGGTAAAAGCAAAGGTACACAGACAAAATCACACAAAGAAGCATTCACATACACACTCGCAAAGGGAGAAAAAGGAAAAATATATATATATTAAAAAAAAAAAAGGAAAAGAGCAACCAAATCAATAACAAATCTACCAATGATAGAAGCTCTAAATACTAAACTAATATAAACATAACACCAGAAACAAATTAGATGCAGAAAGAAACCCAAAATCTACAGTTGCTCCCAAAGTCCACTGCCTCAATTTTGGGATGATTCATTGTCTATTCAGGTATTCCATAGATGCAGGGTACATCAGTTTTATTGTGGAGATTTAATCCACTGCTCCTGAGGCTGCATGAAGAGATTTCCCTTTCTCTTCTTCGTTTGCCCAGCTCCTGGGGTTCAGCTTTGGATTTGGCCCCACCTCTGCGTGTAGGTCTCCTGAGGGCATCTGTTGCCACCCAGACATGATGGGGTTAAAGTAGCAGCTGATTAGGGGACTCAGGCTCACTCAGGCCGGGGGGAAGGAGGGGTACGGAATGTGGGGCGAGCCTGCGGCGGCAGAGGCCAGTGTGAAGTTGCAACAGCCTGAGGTGCACCGTGTACTCCCGGGGAAGTTGTCCCTGGATCATGGGACCATGGCAGTGGCGGGCTGCACAGGCTCCCGGGAGGGGCGGTGTGGATAGTGACCTGTGCTTGCACACAGGCTTTTTGGTGGCTGCAGCAGCAGCCTTAGCATCTCATGCCCATCTCTGGTGTCCACGCTGATAGCCGTGGCTTGTGCCCATCTCTGGAGCTCGTTTAGGTGTTGCTCTGAATCTCCTCTCCTCACGCACCCTGAAACAATGGTCTCTTGCCTCTTAGGTAGTTCCAGACTTTTTCCCAGACTCCCTCCCGTCTGGCTGTGGTGCACTAGCCCCCTTCAGTCTGTTTTCATGCAGCCAACCCCAGTCCTCTCCTTGGGATCTGATCTCTGAAGCCCAAGCCTCAGCTCCCAGCCCCCACCTGCCCCAGCGGGTGAGCAGACAAGCCTCTCGGACTGGTGACTGCTGGTCGGCACCAATCCTCTGTGTGGGAATATCTCCACTTTACCCTATGCACCCCTGTTGCTGTGCTCTCCTCCGTGGCTCTGTAGCTTCCCCCCTGCCCACCCACCGTCTCCGCTAGTGAAGGGGCTTCCTAGCATGTGGAAACTTCCTCCTTCACAGCTCCCTCCCAGATGTGCAGGTCCCATCCCTATTCTTTTGTCTCTGTTTTTTCTTTTTCCGTACCAAGGTACGTGGGGAGTTTCTTGCCTTTTGGGAAGTCTGAGGTCTTCTGCCAGCGTTCAGTAGGTGTTCTGTAGGAGCTCTTCCTCATGTAGATGTATTTTTGATGTATTTGTGGGGAGGAAAGTGATCTCCATTTCTTACTCCTCCGCCATCCTGAAGCTATCTCTGAGTCCTTCAGTTTTTATGAGAAACAGATCTTTAGGTTGATGATTTAAGATACAGTGTAACACAGAGGCAGAGGGTAGGCTGCGAAAAGTTCATGATGTAGGGAAGAGCCTTGGAGTATGGAATTTAGGGATAGCAGAGGATATCTTCCAGTTTGAGGAAGGATGGCTGCTGAGCTACGAAGCCACTGGAGAAACAGTAACCTCATTTCTTATTATGGCAAGGGCCCTCATTCCCTGCAGCATCCCTTGTCAGCCTGGGAGAAATCTTCCTATGGCCCTGTCTCTGGGCAGGTTTATTCACACTTCTGGCCAGATCATGGCCTCACTGCTGGCTGCCTCACCTTCCATCCACCTTCCCAGTTGCATCTGTTGAATGTTTCTAAAATGCTAATGTTGCCATTTCACTCCTCTGGTTAAAAGTCCCCATCACCTTCAGGACAAAGTTAAATTCCTTAGCACACAAAACCTTTGGTATGGACTGAATATTTGTATCCCCCTAAAATTCATGTGTTTAAGCCTAATCCCCAGTGGGATGAGGTGTTTAAGTCATGAGGGAGGAGCCCTCATGAATGGGATTAGTGCCCTTATAAAAGAGAGCTCAGAGAGCTCCCTTGCCCCTTTCTCCATGTGGGGACACAACGAGAAGATGGCTGTCTGTAAATCAGGAAGGGGATCCCTACCAGACACCAAATCTGTTGGCACCATGATCTTGGACTTTCCAACCTTCAGAACCTGAGCAATAAATGTTTGCTGTTTAAGTCACCCAGTGTATGGTATATTTGTTATACAGCCCAAACTGACTGAGACACTTTTGAGAGGGGACCCTTTCTAACTCCTCCTACCTCAGTTTTGTCCACTTGTTTGTGTGCATCTAAGTCTTACAATTTGGTGCCTTAGCATGCACTGTGCTCTCCCTGGAACCCTCTTCCCTTTCTTCGTCCAGCTCCCTCCCCTTCTTCCTTCAAGGCTCAACTCAGACACCCCTCCTACAAGGTTTCCATGACACAAGACTAGCATCTGGTCTCAGGTGACTTGATGGGGCATACCAGCCGCCTCCATACATTTCTTTCCATGAAGTAGCTCTCAGGGGAGATGAGGGGTCACAGGGTGAGAGTTGGAGTTGGGTTTCTTATAAATCTGTGAGGGTGGGCATTCAACCAGCAATATTCACTACTGTGGCTCTTTTCGTCACATAGGAATCCCTCAGGGCGATGAGGCTTGTGGGGAATTAAGCAAACACTGAGGAGCCCAGCTTCTTCAGCAAGGTTGTTCCTGTCCCAGTTGGTAGAGGGTGAACATTCATTGCATTTTAATTTAATTTTAGTTTACTTTTATTGTTTCTTTATGTCTTTGCTGGGATTTTAAATGAGATTTTAAAAAAAGGTAATCATAGGACAGGCTCTGACCTCCTCTCTGGACTTGGTGTTTTATTTTGTTTTCAGATCACTATGTCATATTTATTATAGAATAAACTTAATTATTTTTATCAAACTATGCATAAAACACAATGGAATTTAAAAATATTTAGAATATTAAACTTTTTTAAATTGAAGTATAGTTGCTGTACAGTATTACATAAGTTACAGGTATACAATATAGTCATTCACAATTTGTAAAGGCTATACTCCATTTATAGTTGATATAAAATATTGGCTATATTTCTCATGTCATACAATATATCCTTATAGTTTATTTTATACCTAATAGTTTGTACCTCTTACTCTCCTACCCCTATGTTGCCCCTCCTCTCTTCTGTCTCCCCACTGGTAACCACTAGTGTGTTCTCACAGTGGAGTTTTTAGGGCATATAAAGTTTAAAAAATATTTTTCTAATTTTGAAATAATTTTAGATTTGTAGAGAAGTTGCAATGATAGTACAGAGAGTTCCCGTAATGTTATCATCTTATGTTTCTGTGGTCCATTTGTCACATCTAAGACACCAACACTGCAACTTAACTATTAACTAAATTCCAGATTTTATTTGGATTTCACCAGTTCTTCTACTAATGTCTTTTTTTTCTGTCCAGGATTCAATCCAGAGTCCCACATTGTATTTAGTCTCATGCCTCCTTAATCTCCTCTGGTCTTCCATGGTTTCTCAGTCTTTCCTTGTTTTTCAGGATCTCCATAGTTTTGAGGGGTGCTAGACGGGTATTTTGTAGAATTGGACTTGGTGATTTTAACCAAGGTTCAGCCCCCCTCACTCATCACATCAATAAAAGCCTCTCCTGAAATTTACCAATGGCATGAACATTTCAGATGAGCCTGCCATCTGTGGTGCCCCTGGAACACAGGAGAGACCCATCTGGGAGACAGAGATCTCTCAAATTCATGTGTTTTCTCTGGAGGGGATTTTGTCTGTAGGTTCATCACAAAGTTGGATGAGACTTTGGCCAAGGCCAGGGTAGCAGATCTGTGCTAAAAAATTTAAGATTTACTTCCTTGCCGTGGGAGGCTGAGTTCCAAATCCTATCCTGTGTGCAGCCTGCTCCACCAAATAATGAGGCACTGGGTGCTTTTTAAGGCAGCTGACCTTTGGAGCAAATTATCCAGGGAAATCTGATTAGCTAGTTCACTGGGTTCTTGCAAAACGGATCTTGGTGTATTTCTGCAGCAGAAATGTCAGCATAATTGGAGTTGCTGGAGCTCAAAGAGCTTCTTTCTCATTGTTTCCATCCTTTGGAGAAAAAAAAATACCAAACAAACAAAACCCAAGCCCCCAAAGAATTATTCTTTGACTTATATTCTTTGCTTTTGCACATGGTTCAGAAACTGTTTCTGGCTGTATTTACAACTTTATTAATCATGGGAACAGCCCGAACATCATTTAAACAAACAAGCCAAAAAAAAAAAAATCCATCCCCAAATAGATGATGTGAGCTTAATAGAGATAGCCCAGCCAAAGACCCTAAATAAATAAACTGACTTTAATTCGAGGGAAAGAACATGGGGTGGTAATTACTTGAGGCTGTGTGCCATGCGATGTAACCAAATTCGAGACTCACTGATTTCATTATTTTAATGGAAGTCTGCATCCCATTCATTAGGCTGACATATGACTAGCCATTAGTAACAGTTCATTTCTAAAGCTATGGTGGAGAAAGTGTGATTAGAAATGAGTGAGGGCCAGGCCTGGTGGAAATTGACAGTGCTCAGAAGGGGACTGTTGGATGGGATTTGTGGAAGGGTCAGGGAGTGCAGGAGGAAAATTGCTAATTTGGATGGAGGCGGCAAACCATAGAGTCAAAATACAGGCCTTAGATCCAGAGACACCCAGGTTCAAATTCTGGGTCTGCCACATACTAGCATGTTACATCCTTTCTCTGAGCTTCATTTTCCTTATCTGTGAAATGGGGATAATAATAGTCCGTACCTCATAGAATTGCTTGTGATGATTCAATGAAGTAGTTGTTTACAGGGTTTAGTTTAGGTCCTGGCACATAGTAAGCTTTTAAAAAAAAATTGAACTGTAGTTGATTTACAATGTTGTGTTAGTTTCAGGTGTACAGCAAAGTGACTCAGTTTTATATATATATTCTTTTTCATATTCTTTCCATTATAGTTTATTACAAGATATTGAATATAGTTCCCTGTGCTATCAGTAGGTCCTTGTTGTTTATCTGTTTTATATATGGTAGTGTGTATCTGCTAATTCCAAACTCCTAATTTATTCCCTTCCCCCTTCTCCTTTGGTAACCATAAGTTTGTTTTCTGTCTGTGATTCTGTTTCAGATTTGTAAATAAATTCATTTGTATCATATTTTAGATTTCACTATAGGTAATATTATATGATACTTGTCTTTGTCTGACTTACTTCACTTAGTATGATAGTCTCTAGGTCTATCCATGTTGCTGCAAATGGCATTAATTCATTCTTTTTTGTAGCTGAGTAATACTCCATTGTGTATATATATATGTATCACATCTTCTTTATCCATTCATCTGTTGATGGACATTTAGGTTGCTTCCATGACCTGGCTATTGTACATAGTGCTGCTATGAACATTGGGGTATGTGTATCTTTTTGAATTAGAGTTTTTGTCTTTTCTGGATATATGCCTAGGAATGGGATTGCAGAATCATATGGTAGTTCTATTTTTAGTTTTTTAAGGAACCTCCATACTGTTTTCCGTAGTGGCTGCACCAATTTACATTCCCACCAGCAGTGTAAGAGGGTTCCCTTTCTCCACACCCTCTCCAGCATTTATTATTTGGCATTTACTATTTGTAGATTTCTCGATGATGGCCATTCTGACTGGTGTGAGGTGATACCTCATTGTAGTTTTGATTTGCGTTTCTCTGATAATTAGCGACGTTGAGCATCTTTTCATGAGGCACATTGTAAGCTTTTAATAAGTGGTAGCAATGATGGAGATGATGTTGCTATTATTAGGTAACAGTGTTTTAGGACTAGGAGATTTTGCTGTTGAGGAAACTGAGGCTGATAAGGGTAAGGTAAGTTGTTCAAGTTCACCCTGTTACTCAGATTCCTGATTCCCAATATAATGCTCTTAAAACATAGTTTTTTATTATTTCATTTTCAAATAGACAGTTTATTCACATGATTCAAAAATTTTAAAATAAGCGTATGTCAGTGTATCCAGCAAAAAGTATTCCTCCTACTTCTGACACCATCTTTTCATAGGCAGCCATTGTTAGCAGTTTCTTCTTTATCTTTGTAGAATTTCAGGCATATACAAGTAAATATAAATATATATGCATTCCTTTTTAAAAAATTACACAGTTCTGTATCCTGCCTTTTTAACTTACAATGTATCTTGCTTATCTTTCTGTATCAGGTTAGTAATAGTTCTTTCATTCTTTTTCATAATTTTATATTTTTCTATTATATGGATGTATCATGATTTATTTATTTATTGCCCTCTTGAGGGACAGTTAGGCTAGCCCCAATCTTTTGCTATTATAAACCACATTGCAGTGAATAACATTGTGCATATGTCATCTTGCACAGGTGTGTGTATACCTGTAGGATAAATTTCCAGAAGTAGAACTGCTAAGTCAAAGGGTGAGTACATTTGTACCTCTGATAGTGTTCAAAGGTCCAGAGGTGCTTGGGGGTGGTGATTTAGCAATTAGCATGATCTTCCACCTGTGAGGAAGCCCATTTCCCAAGTGCTATTGACTGAATGTTTCCATGTTCTTGTATCCCCCACGTCCATTCATATGTTGAAACCTAATCTCCAATGTGGTGGTATTTGAAGGTGGTGCCTTTGGGAGATGATTAAGTCATGAAGGTGGAGTCCTCATGAATGGGATTAGTGCCCTTGTGAAATGGGGGCCTCAAAGAACTCCCCTCCCCCTTCCACCTTGTGAGGATACAGAGAGAAGATGGCCATCTATGAGCCAGGAAGCAAGCTCTCACCAGACACCAAATTGGCCAGCGTCTTGATCTTGGACTTCCCAGCGTCCAGAACTGTGAGCAATAAATTTCTGTTGCTTATAAGCCACCCAACCTGTGGTATTTTGTTTTAGCAGCCTGAATGGAGTAAGACACCTGATTGCCAGTGTGTGTTTGTGTGTGTGTGTGTGTGTGTGTGTGTGTGTGTGTGTGTGTGTGTGTGTGTGGATACACACATTATTTGTCTATATCTATATCTGAATGACATGTTGTCTAAAGAACATGTGGCAAGATGAAGGCTCAGAGATAATGATGTCACTGGAAAGACAGAAGATGGGGAAGCTGGATTATGTTGCAAAGAGAGCATAGAATGTCAAGTAAGATGGGCCTGGGCTTGAATCTTGACTATGCTACTCATGGCTTTGTGGCCTCAGGTAGGTTGCTTCACCTCTCTGAGCTCAGTATCCTCGCCTGTAAAATGGAGATGATACTACTTCCATCACAGACTGCTGGAAGGATTAAAGGAGAGCGTATAGAAAGTAGTTAGCATGATGCCTGACACATAGTGAGTGCTCAGTATGTAACTGGGCCTAAGATCATAATAACTCATAATTAACCAGCATTATGTTATATATTATATAAACTATATTATATTAGTGGGGAATAGCTAACATTTATTGTTTACTGTGTGACAGGCACTGTGCTTTACTGCTTCTCATAAAACATTCCACTTACACCTTAGGACAATTCTGTGAAGTACTCTTGTTATCCTCACTTTATGGATGAGGACATGGAGGTAAGAAAGCCGAGTACCTTGTTCAGTGAAACACAGCTAGTAAGTGCTAGAGCTTTTATTTGAACTGAGGCAGCCTGTCTGTGAAGGCTCCTTTGATCCCATTTCCTGTTCTCTTGACCTTACTTTGTGGGGAAGGAGCTGGCTGTCCAGAGAGAAGAGGACATCATGGGGAGAACATTTATCCCTCAGAGCTGTCAGTCCCTTTCCCATCTCAGTGTGACCATGTTCAGCTTCCTCATCTCCTAGGCAGACATCATTCTGATCTGAAAGATTCAAGAACACTTCCCTGTCAGCTTCTCCTAAAACGGTCCAAGACTTATGCTGTGTGATGAATACCAAATCAGATAAAGATTTTTATCCTTATGCAAAGAATGAATACACTGCCCAAACAACTTCACTCTTGATTAAAGATACCCAAGATTCATCCCCTGAAAGTTGTGTGTTTTCCTAGGATCTTGGGAAAATTGAAATAAGAAGACACTAAAAAGGAAGCTCTTTGAGGACTGGGATTTTTGTTTTGTTCTCTATTGTAACGCCAGTGATTAAAAAATGCCTGGCACCATAGGAAGGCACTCATGCTAAATGGAGGCATGGATAAATGCATGAACTCAAGAGAAAAAGACTCTCTGCCACAGAATCTGAAGAGATTTTATTGTCCTTGTTGTTATAGAAACCATGCAGATATCCCACCAAGCATGACATCAATGACCACCCATTTATACATAATGTGGTAGGAGAGAAAGGAACTGCTTTTCAGGTGAGGCAGTTTGATTGGAGGAGGTCTCTGATTCAGAGAGTTAGGTGGGCTTGTTTTGCCTTGAGAGCTCTTGGCATTTGACGATCGTTGGCATTTATTCATAAGTGTGGACGAATTTGAGATTTACTTAGGCATCTTGGCATGCAATGCCAAATCTCTAAATTCGTGAATTTATTTACCAGTTAGGGGAAGCATATTCCCAGCTATAATTTTATTTACAAAGGGCTCTAATCTGGTGTGTGTCTGAAGGCATGTTTGTTTAACAAGTTACTCAATTAGCCGGCAAGGAAAGAACAAAGGAAAGTCATTATGCAGATGTATGCCCATTCAAAGCCATTCTGCCTTTAAGATGCTTTCTTTGCAGTGAGGGAGGAGAGATTCCAAGTCTGAAAGTTTTCCGTCCCTGTTGTGCTTACTGCTAATTCTTTTCTAATATTAGACCGTGAATGATTAATAATATTGCATTTCAACACTCTTAGATTTGTCAATTTTTTCAGTCTAAAAGCATATAATTACAGATTATTTAAAAATCTGGGAAAGGAAATCAAACATGAGCCACACTCTAACTCATCCACAAACTCTTTGATACATTTCTTTGAGTATTTTTCTATACATAGTTTTACATATTTATAATCCTAGTGCACATATGTAGTGAGTATTGCGTTTTCCACCTATGGCATGTTACAGTTATTTTGACTTCTATTATGAAACTTTCAAACACATAGAAAAGAAGATAGAATAGTATAATAAACCACCACATATTCATCATTTAGAATTAGCACTACATATTTGCTATATTTCTTTTGTTTATTTGTGTGTGTTTTTTCTAAAATGTTTTAAATTAAATAACACACTTCATGCTATTGAACCTTAAATTAGTGGTTCTCAACTGAGAGCGATTTTGACCCCCTCGGGATATTTGGCAACGTCTGGAGATATTTTTGGTTGTCACAAGGGGAATGCTTATGTAGTGGGTAGAGCTCAGGGTTACCCCTGAACATCCTACAAACTCACAGGACAGTCCCCCCACCCCTGCCCCAACAGAGAACCATCTTTTCCGCAGTTAGTGCTGAGGTTGAAGAACTTTGCCCTAAATTACTGAGAATGCATTTTCTTTTTTATAAATTTATTTTATTTATATATTTTTGGCTGCGTTGGGTCTTTGTTCTTGTCCGTGGGCTTTCTCTAGTTGTGGTGAGCAGGGGCTACTCTTCGTTGTGGTGCGCAGGCTTCTCATTGCGGTGGCTTCTCTTTTTGCAGAGCACGGGCTCTAGGCGCGTGGGCTTCAGTAGTTGTGGCATGCGGGATCAGTAGTTGTGCCTTGTGGGCTCTAGAGCGCAGGCTCAGTAGTTGTGGCACACGGGCTTAGTTGCTGCACGGCATGTGGGATCTTCCCAGACCAGAGCTTGAACCTGTGTCCCCTGCATTGGCAGGTGGACTCTTAACCACTGTGCCACCAGGGAAGCCCAGAATGCATTTTCTAAAATGTAAATTTCCACATAACCACATATCACCATCACTTCTAACAAAGTTAAACATAATTCCTTAAAATCATCTAATTATGAGTCCATATTTCCCCAGAATTCCCCTAGAATGTCTTTCACAGCTGGTTATAACAAATATTTTCTCATTTTATTAGCACTCTTTATAGAATATCATTCCAAATGACTATAAAATAGTCTATTGACTGTATTCACCAAAATTTATTCAAAGGATCCACTATTTGGGGGCATTAGTTTTGCTTCCATGTTTTAAGGAAATATTTATGTAAACAACAATAGTTTACTTCTTTTCAAACTTCATGCCTTTTATTTATTTATTTATTTTACTTGCCTTATGTCCTGGCTAGGAACTTTAGTAAATATTGAACATAAATACTGAAATATTTAGTGAACATCAAACAGTGTTGAGAGTGGTCATCCTTGCCTTGTTTCTGATTTTAGGAGAAAAAGGTTTAATGTTTTCCATTAATTATTATATAAACTGTACTTTTTTAGTTACACTGATAGGTGTAATTTATCATATTGAAGACATTGCTGTCTATTCCTAGTTACTAAGTGTTTTCATCATAAAAGATTGATGATTTTTATCAAATGCTTTTTCTGCGTATTTTGAGATAATCCAATAATTTCTCTTTTATTCTGCTAGTGTGAGGAATTACTTTGATTTTCATGTTAAACTAACCTTGCTTTCCTGGAATAAAACCTGCTTGGTCATGAGGTATTATCCTTTCTATATGTTGTTAATATTTTGTTTAAAATTTTTTGTCTATGTCCATGAGAGATATTGGCCTGCTATTTATTTATTTTTTTCTTGTAATATCTTTGTCAGACTTTGGTATCAGGGTTATGCTGGCCTTGTAGATTAAGTTGAGAGGTGGTATCTCCTCCTTCATTTTCCAAGTCTGTGCAGAATTGATGTTATTTCTCCCTTAAATACTTTGTAGAGTTCACTAGTGAACCACATGAACTTGAAGTTTGTTTTTGTTTTTGTAGAAAGGTTTTTGTTACAAATTCAGTTTCTTCAATAGATAGAGGGTTATTTATTTTCTTTGTCTTCAGGATTGGTAATTTGTAGTTTCATTTAATTGATATTAATTTTTGTATTATTGTCATAATATTCTTTTAATAGTTATGTTTTTAAATAGCTGTAGGACCTGTAGTGATGTTCTGTTTTCATTCTTGATAATTTGTGTTTTCTCTCTTTTTTCCTTGATTATTGTTGATACTCTGTATTTACACTTTACTTTTAGTATTTTCTTCTATTTACTTTAGGTTCTTCTACTTACTTAAGATGGAAGAGTAAATAATCAATTTCATACTTTTCTTTCATGCTTCTTTATTTAACTTTTTAAAATTGAAGTATAGTTGACTTACAATGTTGTGTTAATTATTGCTGTACAGCAAAGTGATTCAGTTATGTATATATATATACACATTGTTTTTTAAAATATTATTTTCCATTATGATTTATCATATGATATTGAATATAGTTCTCTGTGCTATACAGTAGGACCTTGTTGTTTATCCATTCTATATATAAAATTTTACATCTGCTCACCCCAACCTCCAACTTCATCCCTCTCCCAGCCCTCTCCCCCTTGGCAACCACCAGTCCATATTTCTTTAAATAAGTATTTAAAGCCATAAATTTCCCTTTAAGCACTGATTTAGCTTTACCCCAGAAATTTTGATATGTTTTCGTTATTATTCAGTTCAAAATATTTTCTAATTTCCTTCGTGATGTCTTCTTTAATTCATGGGTTATTTAGGAAAGCGTTTTATTTCCCAGTACATTGGGGATTTCTAGATATCTCACTGTTAATGATTTCTACTTTCGTTCTGTTGTGTCCTCTGTATGATTTCATTCTTTGATACTAATTAAAACTTTTTATATGAGTCAGAATTGGATCATTTTGCTGAATGTTCCATGTGCACCTGAGAAGAATGTGTTTTCTGCAGTATCCTATAATACCATGTCAATTTGGTTGATAGAGTTGTTCAAATTTTCATTATCTTTACTGAGTATTTTTTCTGCTTGTTCTATCAATTACTGAGAGAAGGTGTACATTCTTCAACTATGATTGTGGATTTGCTTATTTCTCCTTTCAATTCTGTCATTTTTTTTTCTTCATGAGTTTTAGAACTCTGTTGTTAGGTGCATATATATATTTGTCTTTGTTTTGTCTTCTTGATGAATTGATCCTTTTATCATTTTGAGATGTCCTTCTGAATCTCCAGTAATACCCTTTGTCTTAAAGGCTACTTTGTCTGATATTAACATAATCATATGATATTTCTTAAATTTAGTGTTTTCCTGGTATATTTTTTCATCCTTTTATCAATACTTTCTACCTGTCTGCATCTGTGTAATAAAATTTTGTTTCTTGAAAACAGTATATTGCATCTTGCTTTTTATATCCCATTTGACGATCTCTGCCTTTTGATTACAGTGTTTAGTCCATGTACATTTAATGCTATTAGTGAAATGGTTAGTTTACGTCTCCCTTCTTGGTATTTGTTTTATATTTATTTTATTTGTTCTTGACTCCTTTGTTTATACTTGTCTTCTTTAGGGAAAATTGTATATTTTTTAATATTACATTTTATTTCCTGTGTGGATGGTTAGGTTATACCTCTTCTTGTAACCTTTTAAGTTGCCGTAGAGATTACAATGTACATCTTCACAGTACGCCATCAAATAATATTTAACTACTTCATAAACAGTGAGGCCATACTAAAATCATACTATTGTATAATTACACCATGTCCAGTTCTGCTCTTTGGGCTCTTGTTATCTCCTATTTTATAGCTATAAATAGCTATAAATCCCATAATACATTTTAGTTGTTTTTGATGTATACAGTCAGTGGTCATTTTAAAAATTTGAGAAAATATAGATATAAAAATAAATGTTCAGAAAAGGTCTTTTCCATTTACACAAATATTTACCCTTTCTGATGCTCTTTATTCTTACTTGAGATCTGGGATTCTGTTTGGTGTAATTTCCCTTCAGCCTGAAGAACCTCTTTCATCAAGTTTCTCAGGTTTTGGCTCTCTGAGGATATATTTATTTCATCTGTTTTGAAGGATATTTTTGTTAGATATAGAATTCTCTGCTTCCATTATTTTCTTTTAGTATTTTAAAGACATCATTTAATTGTTTTCTGGCTTCTGTATTCTAGCTTATGATAAGAAGTCAGCCATCATTTATTTTCTCCTCCTTTATGTAATGTTTCATTTTGCTCTTTATCATTGGTTTTCATAATTTTAACTATAATGCATTTGGTGTAATTTTTTTATATTTATCTTGCTTGGGATTTACTGAGTTTGTTGATCTGTGGATTTATGTCTTTCATCCATTTTGAAATGCTTTCAGCTATTATCACTTCAAATATATCATCTGTTCCATTATTTTTCTCTTCCCTACCTGGGACTTCTTCATATCACTTAATACCAAGTTAGACTCATTGATATTTTCCCATAGATGTGATGTTGAATATTCTGTTCTGATTTTTTCATTATCTTTTCTCTTTGTGATTCAGTTTGGGTAATCTCTTGATCTTTTCTTTAGTTCACTGATATTTTCCTTTGTTTTCTGTTTGTTTGCTAGAAAAAATAGTGTAACAATGAATAACATTTAACAAATTATGCATTTCTAATGCTGTATTTTTAAATTTCTAATTATTCCATTTGGTTTCCGTCTAATATTTCTAACATTTTCTGAGGAACATATCTCTGCTGGAATTTCCCATCTCTTTCTGCATATTGTCTACCATTTCCATTACTTTTTAAAAGCATTTTTATCATAGTTTTATAAAGTCTCTGTCTAATAACTTCAATATCTGGATCATTTCTGGGTCTGTTTCGATTATTTCACATATTTTTTTCAATTATTAATGTACCTTTTAATATTTGATTGTATGCTGGGTATTTTGTATAAAAGAGCAGTAGAAACTCAAGTAAAAAAATACTTTCTTCTAGAAAAGAGCATTTCTTTTCTTTTTTAAACTTTTTTTTTTTTTTTTTTTTTGTGGTATGCGGGCCTCCCTCTGCTGCGGCCTCTCCCGTTGCTTAGCACAGGCTCCGGACGCGCAGGCCCAGCGGCCATGGCTCACGGGCCCAGCCGCTCCGCGGCATGTGGGATCCTCCCAGACCGGGGCGCGAACCCGGTTCCCCTGCATCGGCAGGCGGACGCGCAACCACTGCGCCACCAGGGAAGCCCTAAACATATTTTTAATTAATTAATTTATTTATATTAAAAAATTTTTTTGGCCATGCCACGTGGCATATGGGCTCTTAGTTACTTGACCAGGCATCCAACCCATGCCCTCTGCAGTGGAAGCATGGAGCCTTAACCACTGGACCTGCAGGGAAGTCCCAGAGCGTGCCTTTTCTTATGTCAGGCCATTAGAGTGGGAGCTGAGTCCGTCTGGTCTGTAGTTGAGCTCAGTCTGGACTTTGTTGCAGCTTTAGTTTTATTCAGCTTACCACTGGTTTCAATATTTTGATGGTGAGATCAGAACTTTTTCTCTAGCAGGTCCTGAGATCTGGGCACTGATGAGATGCCAGGAAACTGCCTGTGACTCAAGCTGAACCACCAGTTTTAGGGACTAGAGAAACTTCTCATGTTGTAAAGCTTGGATACCTGCGTTTTGGGCCATTGGAGAGCTCTCTTTGTTCTCCAATCCCACTGTCCCTGCTTTCTGAACTTTGTAAAATCTATTTTAACCTTGATGCTCTGCCCGTGAGTATTCTGAAGGGGACATTTCCACCCTTTGTGAAGTCCAGAATGCTTTGAAGGAGGCTTGTCTTAGTTCTCTTGCCCTTCCTTCAGGCCTTGTTGGAGCATCTCTGCTGCCCTGCCTGTCCAGAATGCTTCTGGTGGATTCATCTCTGTTCTCCTGCCCTGCCTAAATCTCTCCTCCCATTTCAGGAAACAGATGTCTTGCACTTAATGTGGAGGTTCCACATGTTTCAGGGGACACTCTCTCACTTCTTTTCTCACCCCTAGTTTTTTCTACTATCCCTGAGTATTGGTGAAGACCTGTGAGAAAGTGTTCAAAAGATGGGTGGAGACTTGCTCTGTGACTGGGGCTTCTTGGGATTCTAATGTCATGCCAGCCTACAAATGGTTATTACCAGTTTGGTAGGAGTTTAACTGTTTTCTCCTTACTTATTCTATTGCCATTCTTCCTCCTGTAATTCTGCCAGGGATAAGATCAGTGGTAAATCTCTCTTCTAAAATAATACTCAGTTTCTGGAATTTAGTTCATTTGGGTTTATCTGTGTCCTTAGCTCACTGAAGAGGTTTTAAAAACTGATTTTATAGCTTATCTGGCTTTTTGTTATTTGGGTGAGACTGGCATTCTATGGTGACTTTCTATTTATGAATTGGAAATAAAATGCCAACCAATTATACTTCATTAAAGATATGTATTCATAAATTGTTTAAAAATATTTATGATAATTTTCTTAGCATAGATTCTAGAAGGTAGATACTGGGTTAAAATACCTACAGATTTTCATGGTTCTTAATGAAATGTGGTCCTATAATTTAAAAAAAGGGAAACCACACCATTTTTGGTGAATGAGAATAACCATTTGGCTTAATAAGCTTTGAGAATTATAATTAATTTTATTTTGCTATGCTATTGGGCAAAAATATTATCACAGATTCCACATCTTTAATTTCAAACATGTACAGGATCAAAATCTTATGTTCATTTTTTAGTGGGACTGATCTTACATGGAGACTAAATGAATCCATCAAGCATCACAATTGTTTGAGCAGATATTAATAATGGCTACCATTTATTGAGTGCTTATTATGAGAAAAAGTGGCAATTTGATCCTAAGAGTTGGCTGAGAGTAAGGTATCATTTAATTTCTTCTTATAGAGGATCTACTCCTTACAGAGGAGGAAATGAAGGCTCAGAGATGCTGGGACAGAATTAACCCCAGGTTGGTCTGAATCCAAATCCTCAGTCAACCACACAACTTTGATATTATTTTTATCATATTTGAACCCAACCGGTATTGTTATTTGTATCAATCAGCTCTTGCTACTATAATGCTGCACAACAAACAACCCCAAAACTCAAATGTAAAGCAATAACATTTATTTCCATTGATCTGCAGATCAGCTGTGGCAGTTCTGCTTCAAAATTCCTCAAAAGTCCCCTCTTAATTATTTATTGAAGAAAAATCTTATTTCCCAGGCGCTCTTCTGGGTTCTGGGGAAACAGCAGTGAATAAAAAGGACAAAAATTCTTCCCTCAGGGAGCTTCTATTCTAGTGGGGGAAGGCAGACAATAAACACATAAAAAGTAGAGTACACTTCTATATTTAGAAGATGCTGATAATTTCTAATGAAAGAAATAAAGCAGGGGAAGAGGATGGGATGGATTGTCAGGTAGAGATGGGGGTTGCTGTTGCAATGTGTTTTCTCCTGTCACCCCACTTCTCAGCATGCTGCCCAGCCCCAGCTTTTCTGTTCATTTTTGTGATGCAGAGCTGTTTAGCTACCTCCTTGTTTTCACTGTCTTCTGAATCGTGCCCTGGTGGGGGAACCTCACATTTCATAACCAAAGCTGCCTACCAAGTATTTTGCTAAAGAAAATATATTTCATCTGGAGAGAAATAGTGTCTCTCCCTTAGGGGCAGAAGCAATGCAGTCTGTAGTAGTTTTAAATGGTATTTTTTTCTCTGTCACTCATGACTGAGCTCTCTTCTTTGTTTAAAGTTGGAGTCAGAGATGAAGATGTGTAGGGAACTTACTAAGGAAAGTAAACTGTTTTTTGGGGGGGCACCTACAAGGTGTTAGACGTGGTACAAGCAGATATTTTTTCAATAATCCTTGAATTACACATGACCATTCCCATTTTTCTAATGAAATGCACAGGGAAATTAACCTGTCCCCAGACACATGCTGCTGCAGATGCAGGATTTCATTCTGAAGTGTGCTCCCCACCCCCGGGCCCCCCAGCTACCCTGCTGTTCTTTTTGGACTGCGTGAGAGAGATGCTTACCTTCTAACTATTGCGTCTAGACCTGGGATGCTAGCTTTGTGGTCCTGGGTCTCTTTTCCACCTCATTGATAGTTTGTGTAGTATGGATCCACTGCTGCCTCTTGTAATGGGAGGAAGTGGTCAGGGCTGGGGGAAATGAAAGAGTTCCCAGGGCTCCAGGGGAATGAATGAATTCCACTGATCTTGTTTAGTTTCTTATGGGATCATCCACCATGATTGAACAACCTGAAGCCCAGGGTAGCTACAGGCATGCTTCCTGCCCAAAGCCACAATGTAATTCAGGGCTGAAAAACTGATGTATTTTTCTGTTAATATTACCTGTATTGTGCCTATTATACTATATTATATACTATAATATGTATCACACAATTTAGACTCCCTTCTGCTCCACTGCCATTTGCTTCTAAGAAGTCTTGGCTTTCTTCATTCTTTTGTAATTCACTAAGGAAAAAATATTCTCTGGATGTAGTGTAAGCAGATATTTGTTGAGGGCCCACTGGGTGCACAACAAACAGGATACAGAAAAGCTTTGTTCTTGTCCTCAGGAAACTTATCCTCCTATTGTTTCACTCATTTTATTTTTAGATATTTTTAATGCAATATTTGAAACAAACAAAACATAAGGTATGAAAACTATAAAGCATATTAATAAAATGAGAACCCATGAAATCACTGCCTAACTTACTAACTAAAATTATCAATTTTTCTGGGTCTTTTGGGATATTAATTTCTTCTCACTCCTATTCCAGTCTTATACAGAAGTTCACTATCCTACTTTTGTGTTTATCATTCCCGTCCTTTGTGATGACACATTTATCACAAATGTGTTATTTACTATATTTATTTGGTTTTGCTTGCTTTTGAACTTTATAAAAATAGTATCATACTATAAGTAATATTTGAGATTTGCCTTTTTTCATTCAATGTGGTTTCTAAGATTTACCCCATATTTTCTATGTTTTTCTCTCCCTTTCGTTGAATCGAAATTTTTGCTTGTTTTTGTTTTGTTTTCTTATTATGTTTCCCCCTTCTACTGGTTCAGAATTTAAAAATTTAAAACTTCAAAATTCCAAAATTAAAATTCCCCAAATTATAAAATTCCAAAAAATTTAAGTCCCTTTTCTCTTACTTTTCCCTTGAAATTTTACTGTGTAGGTCAAACAAAATTGAAGATCAATAAATGTCTTAACTTCTCCTTCCAAATAATAGAGGGACTCTACAATGCTTTAATGCCACTGTCTTCCTCCTGACCTAAATGTCAATATTATCAATTGTTTCAATTTCATCTGCTTTTAAAACCTCACAAATTGGGATATTAATATTTCATACTGATGTAGATAAATATAGATTTGCTTACCAGTTTAAGAGTTTATTTGCTAACTATTAATTTCTTCTTGCAACGTGAGACCTTTCTTTTGGGCCATTTTCCTTTTTCCATTTCATTTGGAATTCTTAAGTGAAGATCTAGTGGTAGTAAAATCTTTCAGCTTTTTGTTTATATGGAAATATCATCTCATAATCATTCTTTCTTTCTTTTTTTTTGGGTGGGGAGGCTCTGGACTCCTAATTTTTATTTTTATTTATTTATTAAAATTTTTTAAAATTGAAGTTGATTTACAATGTTGTGTTAGTTTCATGTGTACAGTAAAGTGATTCTGTTGTATATATATACATATATATGTAAAGAATGTATATGTTCTTTTTCAGATTCTTTTCTATTGTGGTTTATCAAAGAATATTGAATATAGTTCCCTGTGCTATATAGTAGGTCCTTGTTTACCTATTTTGTGTATAGTAGTGTGTATCTGTTAATCCCAAATTCCTAATTTATCCCTCTCCCACTTGCCTCTTTGGTAACCGTGTTTGTTTTCTATGTCTGTGAGTCTTTTTTTGTTTTGTAAATACGTTCATTTGTATCATTTTTTAAGATTCCAGATATAAGTGATATCATGTGTTATTTGTCTCTCTCTGTCTGACTTATTTCACTTAGTATAATAATTTCTAGGTCCATCCATGTTGCTGCAAATGGCATTATTTTATTCTTTTATGGCTGAGTAGTATTCCATTGTATATATATATATATATATATATACCACATCTTCTTTATCCATTCATCTGTTGATGGACACTTATGTTGCTTCCATGTCTTGGCTATCATGAGTAGTGCTGCTATGAACATTGGGGTGCATGTATCTTTTTAAATTAGAGTTTTGTCTTTCTGAATTAGAGTATATGCCCAGGAATGGGATTGCTGGATCATATGGTAATTCTATTTTTAGTTTTTAAAGGAACCTCCATACTGGTCTCTATAGTGGCTGCACCAATTTACATTCCCACCAACAGTATAGGAGAGTTCTCTTTTCTCCACACCCTCTCCAGCATTTGTTATTTGTAGACTTTTTGATGATGGCCATTCTGACTGGTGTGACGTAGTACCTCATTGTGGTTTTGATCTGCATTTCTCTAATAATTAACAATGTTGAGCGTCTTTTCATGTGCCTGTTGGCCACCTGTATGTCTCCTTTGGAGAAATGTCTATTTAGGTCTTCTGCCCATTTTTTCACCCTTTTTACTAGAAGAGGGAATTGAGACCTAGTACTAGAACCATGGACACTATTACTAGTAATGAAACAAAAACAATGATAATAATAACAGTAATAACAGTACCTATGTATATTACAATATGCATGTATATTGTATATCAGTTACTGCTTCTGTCCATTTTTTGGTTGTTTTTTTTTTGTTTGTTTCTGATATTGGGCTGTATGAGCTGTTAGTATATTTTGGAAATTAAGCACTTTTGGTCACATCATTTGCAAATATTTCTCACATTCTGTAGGTTGTCTTTTCGTTTTATATATGGTTTCCTTTGTTGTACAAAAGTTTGATTAGGTCCCATTTGTTTATTTTTGGTGTTATTTCTTTTGCCTTGGGAGGCAGCTCTAAGAAAGTATTGCTACGATTTTTGTCACACTCATTCTTTTTTTTGTTTGTTTTAACGTCTTTATTGGAGTATATATAATTGCTTTGTGTTAGTTGTGTGTTAATGTTGTGTTAGTTGCTGCTGTATAACAAAGTGAATCAGCTATATCTATACATATATCCCCATATCTCCTCCCTCTTGCGTCTCCCTCCCACCCTCCCTATCCCACCTCCATAGGTGGGCACACAGCACCGAGCTGATCTCCCTGTGCTATGTGGCTGCTTCCCACTAGCTATCTATTTTACATTTGATAGTGTATATATGTCCATGCCACTCTCTCACTTCATCCCAGCTTACCCTCCCTCCTCCCCGTGTCCTCAAGTCCATTCTCTACGTCTGCATCTTTACTCCTGTCCTGCCCCTACGTTCTTCAGAACCTATTTTTTTTTGTTAATTCCATATATATGTGTTAGTATACGGTATTTGTTTTTCTTTTTCTGACGTACATCACTCTGTATGACAGTCTATAGATCCATCCACCTCACTATAAATAACTCAATTTTGTTTATTTTTATGGCTGAGTAATAGTCCATTGTATATATGTGCCACATCTTCTTTATCCATTCATCTATCGATGGACACTTAGGTTGCTTCCATGTCCTGGCTATTGTAAATAGTGCTGCAGTGAACATTGTGATAAATGACTCTTTTTGAATGATGGTTTTCTCAGGGTATATGCTTAGTACTGGGATTGCTGGGTCATAGGGTAGTTCTATTTTTAGTTTTTAAAGGAACCTCCATACCGTTCTCCATAGTGGCTGTATCAATTTACATTCCCACCAACAGTGCAAGAGGGTTCCCTTTTCTCCACACCCTCTCCAGCATTTATTGTTTGTAGATTTTTCTTAGATTTTAAGTTTCATTAGGTCCCATTTGTTTATTTTTGTTTTTCTATCCATTTCTCTAGGAGGTGGGTCAAAAAGAATCTTGCTGTGATTTATGTCAAGGAGTGTTCTGCCTATGTTTTCCTCTAAGAGTTTGATACTGTCTGGTCTTACATTTAGGTCTTTAATCCATTTTGAGTTTATTTTTGTGTATGGTGTTAGAGAGTGTTCTAATTTCATTCTTTTACATGTAGCTGTCCCGTTTTCCCAGCACCACTTATTGAATAGGCTGTCTTTTCTCCATTGTACATTCTTGCCTCCTTTATCAAAAATAAGGTGACCTTATGTGTGTGGGTTTATCTCTGGGCTTTCTATCCTGTTCCATTGATCTATATTTCTGTTTCTGTGCCAGTACCGTAGTGTCTTGATTACTATAGCTTAGTAGTGTAGTCTGAAGTCCTGGAGCCTGATTGCTCCAGCTCCGTTTTTCTTTCTCAAGATTGCTTTGGCTATTCGGAGTCTTTTGTGTTGCCATACAAATTGTGAAATTTTTTGTTCTGGTTCTGTGAAAAATGCCCTTGGTAGTTTGATAGGGATTGCATTGAATCTGTAGATTGCTTTGGGTAGTACAGTCATTTTCACAATGTTGATTCTTCCAATACAAGAACATGGTATATCTCTCCATCTGTTTATATCATCTTTAATTTCTTTCATCAGTGTCTTATAGTTTTCTGCATACAGGTCTTTTGTTTCCTT
>NC_041227.1:59118948-59119999 GCF_002837175.3 Physeter macrocephalus
GTAGATTTATTCCTAGGTATTTTATTCTTTTGTTGCAATGGTAAATGGGAGTGTTTTCTTAATTTCACTTTCAGATTTTTCATCATTAGTATATAGGAATGCAAGAGAATTCTGTGCATTAATTTTGTACCCTGCTACTTTACCAAATTCATTGACTAGCTCTAGTAGTTTTCTGGTAGCATCTTTAGGATTCTCTATGTATAGTATCATGTCATTGCAAACGGTGACAGCTTTACTTATTCTTTTCCGATTTGGATTCCTTTTATTTCTTTTTCTTCTCTGATTGCTGTGGCTAAAACTTCCAAAACTATGTTGAATAGTAGTGGTGAGAGTGGATAACCTTGTCTTGTTCCTGATCTTAGAGGAAATGGTTTCAGTTTTTCACCATTGAGAATGGTGTTGGCTGTGGGTTTGTCATATATGGACTTTATTATGTTAAGGGAAGTTCCCTCTATGCCTACTTTCTGGAGAGTTTTTATCATAAATGGGTGTTGAACTTTGCTGAAAGTTTTTTCTGCATCTATTGAGAGTATCATATGGTTTTTATCTTTCAGTTTGTTAATATGGTGTATCACATTGATTGATTTGCATACACTGAGGAATGCTTGCATTCCTGGGATAAACCTCACTTGATCATGGTGTATGATCCTTTTAATGTGCTGCTGGATTCTTTTTGCTAGTATTTTGTTGAGGATTTTTGCATCGATGTTCATCAGTGATATTGGCTTGTAGTTTTCTTCTTTTGTGACATCTCTGTCTGGTTTTGGTATCAGGGTGATGGTGGCCCCATAGAATGAGTTTGAGAGTATTCCTCCCTCTGCTATATTTTGGAAGAATTTGAGAAGGATAGGTGGTAGCTCTTCTCTAATTGTTTGATAGAATTCACCTGTGAATCCGTCTGGTCCTGGGCTTTTATTTGTTGGAAGGTTATTATTTTTTGTTTGTTTGTGGTTTTTTTGTTGTTGTTTTTTGTTTGTTTGTTTTTGCGGTACATGGGCCTCTCACCGTTGTGGCCTCTCCCGTTGCAGGGCACAGGCTCCGGACGTGCAGC
>NC_041227.1:59120016-59121146 GCF_002837175.3 Physeter macrocephalus
TGTGGGATCTTCCCGGACTGGGGCACGAACCCGTGTCCCCTGCATCGGCAGGCGGACTCTCAACCACTGTGCCACCAGGGAAGCCCTGTTGGAAGATTATTAATCAAAGTTTCAATTTCAGTGCTTGTGATTGGTCTGTTTATATTTTGTATTTCTTCCTGGTTCAGTCTTGGAAGGTTGTGCTTTTCTAAGAAGTTGTCCATTTCTTCCAGGTTGTCCATTTTATTGGCACATAGTTGCTTGTAGTAATCTCTCATGATCCTTTGTATTTTTCAGTGCCAGTTGTCACTTCTCCTTTTTCATTTCTAAATCTGTTGAATTGAGTCTTTTCCCTTTTTTTCCTTGATGGGTCTGGCTAATGGTTTATCAATTGTTAATCTTCTCAAGGATTCAGCTTTTAGTTTTGTTGGTCTTTGCTATTGTTTCCTTCATTTCTTTTTCATTCATTTCTGATCTGACCTTTATGATTTCTTTCCTTCTACTAATATTTCTTTCCTTCCTCTAACTTTGGGGTTTTTTTGTTCTTCTTTCTCTAATTGCTTTAGGTGTAAGGTTAGGTTGTTTACTTGAGGTGTTTCTTGTTTCTTGAGGTTGGATTGTATTGCTATGAACTTCCCTGTTAGAACTGCTTTTGCTGTATCCCATAGGTTTGGGGCCATCGTGTTTTCATTGTCCCTGTTTCTAAGTATTTTTTGATTTCCTCTTTGATTTCTTCAGTGATCTCTTGGTTATTTAGTAGTGTATTGTTTAGCCTCCATGTGTTTGTATTTTTCACAGATTTTTTCCTGTAATTGATATCTAGTCTCATAGTGTGGTTGGAAAAGATACTTGATACGATTTCAATTTTCTTAAATTTACCAAGGCTTGATTTGTGACCCGACATATGATCTATCCTGGAGAATGTTCCATGAGCATTTGAGAAGAAAGTGTGTTCTGTTGTTTTTGGATGGAGTATCCTATAAATATCAATGAAGTCCATCTTTTTTAATGTATCATTTAAAGCTTGTGTTTCCTTATTTATTTTCATTTTGGATGATCTGTCCATTGGTGAAAGTGGGGTATTAAGGTCCCCTAGTATGACTGTGTTATTGTCAATTTCCCCTTTTATGGCTGTTAGCATTTGCCTTATG
>NC_041227.1:59121384-59147707 GCF_002837175.3 Physeter macrocephalus
GATATGTATGTTCCTATTACCATTTTCTTAATTTTTCTGGGTTTGTTATTGTAAGTCTTTTCCTCCTCTTGTGTTTCCTGCCTAGAGAAGTTCCTTTAGCATTTGTTGTAAAGCTGGTTTGATGGTGCTGAATTCTCTTAGCTTTTGCTTGTCTGTAAAGGTTTTAATTTCTCCATCGAATCTGAATGAGATCCTTGCTGGGTAGAGTAATCTAGGTTGTAGGTGTTTCCCTTTCATCCCTTTCAATATGTCCTGCCACTCCCTTCTGGCTTGCAGAGTTTCTGCTGAAAGATCAGCTGTTACCCTTATGGGGATTCCCTTGTGTATTATTTGTTGTTTTTCCATTGCTGCTTTTAATATTTTTTCTCTGTATTTAATTTTTGATTAATATGTTTCTTGGCGTGTTTCTCCTTTGATTTATCCTGTATGGGACTCTCTGCACTTCCTGGATTTGGTTGACGATTTCCTTTCCCATATTAGGGAAGTTTTCAACTTTAATCTCTTCAAATATTTTCTCAGACAATTTCTGTTTCTCTTCTTTTTCTGAGACCCCCATAATTCGAATGTTGGTGCATTTAATGTTGTCCCAGAGGTCTCTGAGACTGTCCTCAATTCTTTTCATTCTTTTTTCTTTATTGTGCTCTGTGGTAGTTATTTCCAGTTTTTTCTCTTCCAGGTCACTTATCCATTCTTCTGCCTCAGTTATTTTGCTATTGATTCCTTCTAGAGAATTTTTAATTTCATTTATTGTTTTGTTCATGATTGTTTCTTTGTTCTTTCGTTCTTCTAGATCCTTGTTAAACGTTTCTTCTTTTTTCCCCAGTCTACTTCCAAGATTTTGGATCATTTTTACTATCATTACCCTGAATTCTTTTTCAGGTAGGCTGCGTATTTCCTCTTCATTTGTTTGGTCTGGTGGGTTTTTACCTTGCTCCTTCATCTGCTGTGTATTTCTCTGTCTTCCCATTTTGCTTAACTCACTGTGTTTGGGGTCTCCTTTTTGCAGGCTACCGTTTCGTAGTTCCAGTTGTTTTCGGTGTCTGCCCCCAGTGGGTAAGGTTGGTTCAGTAGGTGTTGTAGGCTTCCTGGTGGAGGGGACTGGTGACTGTGTTCTGTTGGTTGAGGATGGATCTTGTCTTTCTGGTGGGCAAGTCCACTTCCGGTGCTGTGTTTTGGGGTGTCTGTGAATTTGGTATGATTTTAGACAGCCTCTCTGCTAATGTGTGGGGTTGTGTTCCTGTCTTGCTAGTTGTTTGACATGTGGTGTCCAGCACTGTAGCTTGCTGATCGTAGAGTGGAGCTGGGCCTTAGCATTCAGACGGAGATCTCCGGGTGAGCTCTCGCTGATTGATGTTACACGGGGCTGGGAGGTCTCTGGTGGTCCAGTGAGCTGAACTTGGCTCTTCTACCACAGAGGCTCAGACCTGACACCCGGCCGGTGCACCAAGACCCTCTCAGCCACGTGGCTCAGAAGAAAAGGGAAGAAAAAAAAGAAAGAAAGAAAAAAAAAGAAAATAAAGTTATTAAAATGAAAAATTAAACAAATATTATTAAAATAAAGAAATTTAAAAAGTAATAAAATAAGTAAAAATAAGAAATAAAAAAGAGAGCAACCAAACTGATAAACAAATCCAGCAATGATAAAAAGTGCTAAAGGGCTTCCCTGGTGGCATAGTGGTTGAGAGTTCACCTGCCGATGCCGGGGACACGGGTTCGTGCCCGGTCCGGGAAGATCCCACATGCCGCGGAGCGGCTAGGCCCGTGAGCCATGGCCACTGAGCCTGCGCGTCTGGAGCCTGTGCTCCGCAACAGGAGAGGCCACAACAGTGAGAGGCCCACGTACCGCAGAAAAAAAAAAGCGCTAAAAACTAAACTAAGATAAACATATAAATCAGAAACATGTCAGTCACATACAGCAAACCCCAAGTCTGCAGTTGCTCCCAAAGTCAACCACCTGAATTTTGGGATGATTCGTTGTCTATTTAGGTATTCCACAGATGCAGGGTGCATGAAGTTGATTGTGGAGATTTAATCCGCTGCTCCTGAGGCTGCATGGAGAGATTTCCTATTCTCTTCTTTGTTTGCACAGCTCCTGGGGTTCAGCTTTGGATTTGGCCCCGCCTCTGCATGTAGGTCGCCTGAGGGATCTATTCTTTGCCCAGACAGGAGGGGGTTAAAGGAGTGGCTGATTCGGGGGCTCTGGCTCACTCAGTCCAGGGCAAAGGAGGGGTACAGATTGCGGGGTGAGCCTGTGGCGGCAGAGGCCAGCATGACATTGCAGTAGCCTGAGGTGCACCGTGTGTTCTCCTGGGGAAGTTGTCCCTGGATCACGGGACCGTGGCAGTGGCGGGTTGCACAGGCTTGTGGAAAGGGAGATGTGGATAGTGACCTGTGCTTGCATACAGGATTCTTGGTGGCTGCAGCAGCAGCATTAGCATTTCATGCCTGTGTCTGGTGCCTGTGCTGATAGCCACAGCTTGTGCCCATCTTTGGAGCTCATTTCGGTGGTGCTCTGAATCCCCTCTCCTCACGCACCTGGAAACAATCGTCTCTTGCCTCTTAGGCAGTTCCAGACTTTTTCCTGGATTCCCTCCCGGCTAGCTGTGGCACACTAACCCCTTCAGGCTGTGTTCACGCAGCCAACCCCAGTCCTCTCCCTGGGATCTGACCTCCGAAGCCCGAGCCTCAGCTCCCAGCCCCAACCCACCCTGGCGGGTGAGCAGACAAGCCTCTGGGGCTAGTGAGTGCTGGTCGGCACTGATCCTCTGTGCGGGAATCTCTCTGCTTTGCCCTCTGCACCCCTGTTGCTGCGCTCTCCTCCGTGGCTCTGAAGTTTCACCCCTGCCCACTCCCCCACCCCGTTGCTGCCAGTGAAGGGCCATCCTAGTGTGTGGAAACTTTTCCTCCTTCATAGCTCCCTCCTAGAGGTGCAGGTCCCGTCCCTATTCTTTTGTCTGTTTTTTTCCCTTTTTCTTTTGCCCTACCCAGGTACGTGGGGTGTTTCTTGCCTTTTGGGAATTCTGAGGTCTTCTGCCAGCGTTCAGTAGGTGTTCTGTAGGAGTTGTTCCACACGGAGGTGTATTTTTGATGTATTTGTGGGGAAGAAGGTGATCTCCACATCCTACTCCTCCGCCATCTTGAAGGCCCTCCTCCTCTCACTCTCTTTAAGAGTTTTTATCTCCTTGTGTATTTGTGTTGCACTCTGGATAATTTCTTCAGGTACATCTTCAAGTTTTAATTCTCTTTGCTTTCAACAATTATGTTTATAAAATTTTTATTTGGTTCCTTTTCAACTATACCTGGTCACTTTTGATAGTCTTTGATTACTTTCTCATTTTTTCTAATTCTATATTTTATTTCTTTTCAACACGATTATTGTATATTGCATATCTGGTTGTTTCTCTGTTTCATGTGTCTGTATCTGAAGTCAGTGGTGATAAAAGTACATTGTGTATTCTTTCTGCTGATCCTCACTCATGGTGGCTTATTTCCTAGTGAGTTTGGTAGCTTTTGATTGTGAACTTATAGAGGTTTGATCTTTATTGAAATACCAAGGGCCTAAGTAAGAAAGTCTTTCCAGTGGAGAGGATTTGTATTTACCTCTGCTGGAGCCTGGAGGGTACCTTGTCTCCCTTTAAGAAATTGGCCTAATGTGGCATTCTCAGATTCATATGCCTTGCCACAGTCACTAATTTGTTGTCATTTTAATAATAATCGTATCTTATTTTTTAAAGCCACACGCTGTCCTGGGTGTTCTACAAACATTATTTCTAACCTTCCCAGTAATTCTGTCACCCACGTCACTGATGGAGGCTCAGCAAGTTTGGGAATACTCCCTTTGTTCTGCACTTGCATGTCATCTCTGCTCATCAAAATCCCTCCCCTCCTTCCACATGTACCTCAAGTGCTGCCTCCTCAGGGATACATCCTTTAGACACAGAGCTGAGCTGAGCTTCTTACTCCCATGTGTTCTCATAACAATTTGGACTTGCTGTTAGAGCACTCAACCCATTTCACAGATGAAGCACTTGAGGTCATTTATGGGTATTTGTGGAGAACAACCCAGAAGCTTTTGTGAGTGTCAGGGAATTCCTATTGTCAATATGTGCCCCAAAGACCCACTGAAAGTCCCTTCCTCATTGGGTTGCCCTGTCCTCCAGTTACCTCAGGTAAACAATCTTTTAAGTGGGATTGTGTTCAGAGATTGCACTTGGAGTGTTTTTAGTGGGCCACCATGGCTCTTCGTGAGTTTCTTTGCACCTTTGTAAGCCACATCTTTGGTATTTTATTGACCTTTGTTGTTTCTACATCATGTTTAAAGAGGTCTCCAGGGAATTTGTTTATTTTTACCTCTTTTACATGTTGATAGAAATAAGCTTTCCCACAACACCTCAAGAACAAGTACTGTCACCTATTTACTTATTTATTGTTTTCCAAATTAAATAAAAATTGCTTGAGTTGCCACCATCTGAGTTGGCCAGAAGTCCTATATTACATTATTGGGGCTTTCCTTTACCATGGATCATGCAAGAATCACAGGGTTTTTTACGACCCTAACATCTTACTCAATGGTGAAAAACTGAAAGCCTTTCCTCTAAGACCAGGGTTTTCTATAGTTAAGAGAAGAGGTCCTCACAACTTGTACTCCCAAGTAGGGAGCAGCTCTGGTATTTGTCAGCCTGTTATTGTTCCTCACTGCCACAGACGGCACTGTTGAACACTGATCCAGCACCACTGGGCTGCATTGCCCTGCAGCCTGATAACTCTTAGAGTAACCCTTCTCCTTAGGTCCGCATTTGACTCACTGGGCTCCCCCTGCTACAGCCCTTGGAACAAAATTCTTTCTTTCATACACTGAGCCTTCATTTCCAAGGACTCTCCCCTCAAGAGAGTCCTTGGAAATGGTCCTGTTCTGATCCAGAGCAGGTTTGTGTATACATTCACCATGGGTCCCATAACTCCTGTGCCTTTCACAGGGACAGGAGGTTAGGAAAAATCAACTCAGGGCCAGACCATTTTTATTTTAGTCTTTGAAAGAGAAAAAGAACTTAATTTGGTTCCCTTTCCTGGACAGTAGAGATTTACTGCCTCTAAAAGGTTTTAACAACATGCAATGGGAAAGGAAAGACAAGACCTTAGATCAACAAGAAGGGCAGTCATGCTTTGTGGCAGTGAGTACTAATTACACCCTGGCGTTTTACTTTCTCCTTATCCCTGTCAGCGATAGAACCTCCCAAGCCTTAGCTGAGTACATGACCATCCAGGTGGAGGCTACGTTTCCCAACTTTTCTTGAAATTACATGTGGGTATGTGACTAAGTTATGGCCAGTGGAATGTGAGCAGAAGTGATGTGTACAACTTCCAGTTACACCATTTGAAAGGAAAATGGTTGCAGTCCATCCTCTCGCCCGTCTTTCTACAGGCTAGAATTTGATGGGTTTCTGGTTAGCCTGCTTCATTCAACCATGTGGTTGAGAACAATTCTCCAGAAGAAAGAACAATAAGATTTAAGAAACCTGGGTCTGTGGATAATTGCAAAGGGCAGAAGAACCGTGACAGCCCTGACTATTTACCTCTGGATCATATGTGAAAGAGAAAGAGATCCCTACCCTATTTGAGGCACTTTATTTGGGGGTCTGTTGTTCCATCACCTCAGCCAGTGTCCTAACTAATGTACATCTTCCCTAGTCAGTGGGATTGGAGAACATATCATCTCTAACTCTCCAATGAGCCAACCTCTTTAGGTCAAACAAGAGGAATTTCACATACCTCTCTTGGTAAAGCAGCAACAAGCAAAACACAAGTGGGACAGTTGACTGCATGTTAATTTGGGCTCTGAAGCCTGTCTATCAAATGAAGGGAGGAAGAGGGAGATCGAGTGTCCTGGCATCATAATGACAAATGCACAGAAGGCAAAGCCATTTGGAGAGCAGCCTTGTGTGGTGGGGAGAGTATGTGCTTTGTAGCCAGAGATTTCAGGGTTCAAATCCTGTCTCTACCACTTGTACAAGTCAGTACTTCATAATATGTAAGATGGGACTTGCAGAGCATATATTACATACTTGTAGGAATTAAACAAAATAATATGTTTAAAGATCTAGGCACAAGGTCTGTTAAAAATTAGGTGCTAAATGAAAGTAAGTTACCTTCCGGACTTTTAATCATTGCACCAGGCTGCATCTGTAAGACTCTTCATGAACTGACCCATTTTTACCTCTTCAGCTTCATCTTGGGCCACTTTTCCCTTGCCCCCGACTCTGTATGACTCTCCCAAGCCCATGACTACCTTCCCTTCAGTACTGTGATGACTCCAGTTCTTTCTTGCCCCTGAATCTTTGCACTTCCTTTTTCCTTCCACTTGCAACCTCTTCTCACTGTCACATATCAGAGAATCCTCCTCCAAAGGCCATTGTATCTAAAATATCCCATTGCCCATTGTGGCAGGCAGGATGACAACACACCCTGGCAAAGATGCCCCATCCGAATCCCTGGAACCTGTGACTATGTTAGGCTACATGGCAAAGGGGAATTAATGTTGCAGATAGAATCAAGGTTATTAATCTCCCTAAACTAAGGAGATAGTTTTGTAATATCTGGGTGGGCTGAATGTGGCCACAAGAGACCTTAAGAGCAGAAGAGGAAGACAGAGGAAGAGAGAGAAAAAAGCATGACAATGGAAGCAGAGATATGTTGTTGCTGCCTTTGAAGACAGAGGAAGGGGCCATGAGCCAAGGAATGACGGGGGCCTCCAGCAGCTGAAAAAGGCAGGGGAATGAATTCTCTCCTAGAGTCTCCAGAAGGAGCACAGTCCTGCCAACACGTTGGTTTTAACTCTGTGTGGCCCATGTTAGACTTCTGAGATACAGAACTATAAGATAATAAATTTGTGTTGTTTTAAGCCACTAAATTTATGGTAACTTGTTACAGCAGTATAGAAAACTAAAACCACCATATCCTAGCCCAGCTGTAGCCCTCTAACACATCACCCATTTTATTTCCGGCCTAGCACTCATCACAATCTGTAATCATCTTGTTTAGCTGTCCATTGGAAGACTCCAGTCAAACGTGTGTTTTATGAAGATAGAAATGTAGTCGATCTCATTCACCAGATCACCCAGTAGATTCAATATTTGTTGAATGAATGCATGAACAAAAAAATGCATTTTCCTCATCTGTAGGGCTTCTTCTTTCAGGAAGGATAGTTAGCATTTCTGAAAGTGAGCAAGGAGATGGAAGGTGACTGTGGAGGGGGACCATGGGACAGAGTGGCAGGAAAAGCAGACCCGGAAGTCTGACCGCTGGCCGAACCAGGTCCTAAAATTCCAGTTCTGTTTTAAGGGTGAGGCAGGATGGAGGAGATTAAACCCAGACTATATTTAAAGCACTTTTCCAGCCTACTTTTAATCAGCTGTGAATCTTTAGTGACCATCAGGAGGGGATCTGAATGTCCCACATGCTGCTTTCTCAGGAAAACTCAGTCTGGGACACTCCAAGTTTTGACTAGTATCTGCAACACTTCTGCTCATTCACAGTGAGACCTGGGGCCCTCTGCCGCCGCAGGATCATGTGTTTGTTTAATTAGGGCACCGAGTACAGCCTCATCCGGTGGCAGATGTTGCCATGTGTAATATAATAAATAAAAGTCTTTATAGGACCCAGCAGGCAGTGGAGCCTTCAGTTAGCAGATGGCGAAATATTAAACTGGCAGAGCAATAACTTCACCGCCAGAATCAGCTGGTCCCTGCCCAGATTTGCTCTGACATGAATCAACTTCATATAGGATGTGTCACTCAGCTGCAGATTCATACCCTCACCTGCCCTCTCTCCCTTTCCCTGCTAGCACCATTCTTTCCTTGGCATCCCATTATTGAAGTCAGCTTCCTGGGGAGTGGAATCTTGTAACCCCATTAGCTGGTCGATGAGAGGAGCTGGCTGGGCTGGACTGTAGGGTTCCTTTATGGGGGAAGAAAATGCAATAAACCTGGTGGATGTCCTCCAGCGCCAGTTTCTGCTTGGTCCTCAGCCAGACGGTATGATTACCTGGATCCTGGGCCCTCATGGTGCAGGAGGGTAATCCCACTTGGCTCCAGAAGTCCTCCTGTTTAGGATGGGAGGGACAGGGGAATGGCTAAATTAGTCCAGGGGCACTCCAGCAAACTGGAGAAAACAGGCCTTTTTGGTCTGAACAGGGATCGATTGATATCTGTACCATTGCTCAGGGGGCGCAGAGGGGAGCATTGAACTTGTTTACCAAACACCGGATTATACTACTTATGTTTATGGAGGGCTCGCTGAGTGCCAGCCAGGACTCTGCATATGGGCTTTTCAGGAGCAGTGCTGTTCCATCTTCACCATAACCCCTTGAGGCAGTAGTAACAGACCCTTCTAGCACTTCCTGTGTGCCAGGCACTGTTCTAAGAGCTTTATGTATCTTAATCCACTTAAACACCCCAACACTAAGCCTTAAAACCATTTCTCGGGGCTTCCCTGGTGGCGCAGTGGTTGAGAGTCCGCCTGCCGATGCAGGGGACGCGGGTTCGTGCCCCGGTCTGGGAAGATCCCACATGCCGCGGAGCGGCGGGGCCCGTGAGGGTTCGTGCCCCGGCCTGGGAAGATCCCACATGCCACGGAGCGGCGGGGCCCGTGAGCCATGGCCGCTGAGCCTGCGCGTCCGGAGCCTGTGCTCCTCAACGGGAGAGGCCACAACAGTGAGAGGCCCACGTACCGCAAAAAAACAAAAAACAGAAAACAAAAAAACCCATTTCTCACATGGAAAAAAACAGAGGTTCTGAGAGATAAAATGATTTGTTCAAGATCCCACGGCTAGTAGATGTCAGAGCTGGGACACCACCCAACTCGATGTCTAAATTGGGAGGTGATGTTCTTAGCAGTTGCATTAATTTTGACTGCAGGAGACTTAAAGGTAAACTTTGACAGAAGATGGTGAATATATAGGCAAAATACTATCCAGAACCTGGGGTGGAGAACCGTGGTAGGAAAGAGGATATGGACCTGACATTTGTTGACATTTACTAAAATAAACTTGACTATTTTTTGACAGGTATTTGAAAGACATTCTCTCCTTTAATCCTTATAGCAACCCTTTGAGGCAGCTATTATTATTATAATCCAGTGTTACTGATGAGAAAATTGGGATGAGAAGGATGATTTGACTTGCCCAAGTTTACACAACCAGTAAGGAGAGGGGCCTGGATTGAGACAGAACCTGTCTGAACAAAGCTCTTGCCTTATCAACTCAAGTTTTTCAGGTTTCTTGGAAGAGGATTTTGGAGATGTGAAGAATTTAAATAAGTAGAAATGAGGGAAAGGCATTCCAGGCATAGGGAACAGCATAAGCAAAGGCCTGGCTGGTGTGGACAATAGGGTGTGTGTGTGTGTGAAAGTGAAGATTGGGGAAATGAGGGCAATTGCTGGAGACAGGCAACCATAAACCCACTGCCCAAAGACAACCTTACAAACACTGGGTGTATTTCTTCACAGTCATTCATACTGACATACATAACACACACATCTGTCTTTATGAGGTGTTTATGTAATTGAAATCTCTTTGAATATATAATGTTGCATTCCAGTTTTCTACCCTCATAAAATTAGTACCAATTTCTCAACATCATTAAACCTCTTTGTAAACATGTATAGATATAGGAAAATACTTTGAAATAAGCTGAAGGGGGAAAAAGCAGGCTTCAAATTCATAAATTTGATATGCTTTCATTAAATCTCTTTGTAAAAATGTATAGATTTGGGAAAACACCTCAAAATAATATTAAGGGGGGAAAAGCAGTATCCAAATTCATACATTTGATATGCTTTCAATTGTGTTAGATACACAGTCTTGCATGAAGGCTCACACATAAAAAAATACCATACAGAATGGAAGGACATCCTTCAAAATGTAATAGAGGCTGTCTTTTGGGGGAAAGTTTTATTTTCTTCTTGGCATCTTTCTGTATTTTCCACATTTTCAATAATGAATTTTTATGATGAGAACATTTTGCATAGCTACATAATATTCCAAGGTATGGACTTACCATTATTTATTTTGTTACTGCCCTATTGAGGACCTTCGGGTAATTCCTACATTTTTATAATTATAAATAATGCTGCATTAAATATTCATTTATTTGTTCAACACTTATTCAAGAGTCTGTGATGCACCATATATTGTGGTGCACATATCTGCTTATGTTACTTAATGCCCATCATTTTACATATGAGGAAACTGAAGAGCAGAGAAATCACTGAGCTAGTTGAGGGTAGAGGTGGGTCTGTGCATCCAGGTCTTTCAATTCTGAGGCTTTATCTTTACCAGAACACCTCCCCCAAACATCTGGTCTTCCTTTTGCAGAATGGTGGCAAATCAGGAGAGTTACTTTGGCTGTACTCAGTCACAGATCTCCTCCCGGCTCTGCCCCCTGGAACTTTATTAACCATAATTGACATATAACCTTGTGTAAGGTTGAGGTGTACAGTGTGATGATTTGATACATGTATATATTGTGAAGTGATTATAGCTATAAGTTTAGTAAACACCTCCATCACCTCGCATAGCTACCTTTTTTATTGTTGTTTTGGTGGTGGTGAGACCATCTTAGCAACTTATAAGACAGTACTGTCAACTATAGTCTCCATGCTGAGTATTAGATCCCCAGAACTCACTCATCTTACAGCTAGAAATTTGTACCCTTTGACCAACATCTCCCCATTTCCCCCCGCTGCCCCAGCCACTGGCAACCACCGTTCTATTCTCTGTTTCCCCCTTACTTACTGGGTTCTGTTCTCTCTGATCCCTCCCAAATCACTTTTTAAAAATCACATCATTCTGTGTGATAGTTTGGATTATTGCCCAGCAAATGTTTACTTCCTTCCTTCTCCAATTGTGGGTGGAGTTTATTTTCTTATCCCATGATTTTGGACTTGGCCATATGACTCATTTTGGCCAACCAGATATTAGTGGGCGTGACATGAGCAGAGGTTGGAATATCACAGAGTTGTTGGGCTTGCACTCTTCACTTCTGTCATGGCCATGAGAGTAAAATGCCCTGGGTAATCTGCTGGTCCCGGAAGAATGAGAAATGCCTGGAACGGACCTGAACTGAACCGATGGCCTGGAGCCAAGCCTTGCCTGTATCAGCCAGACCCAGGCTGAACCATAGATGCACAAGAAAGATTTAATGCTTGTCATTGGAAACCACTGGTGTGTGCTACACAGCACAGCTGTGGTGTAGTACATCAATGCATGCTATTCTATTGCTTTTGAAATTCTGTCTTTTCTCATTGGGGCACAGTTTCCATGGGAAAAGAGACAATGTCCATTTTGCTCACTCTGCAACACCAGCACTTAGCGTACAGTAGATGCCAAATAAATACTTATTGAATAACTGGCGACCCCAGGATGCTTAGCATAATACTTGTACCCATCAGTGTTTGCCGAATGGAATCATCAAACCATCCAAATTAGTTTGTGTTGTGTCCCAACAAATATATCTTTAAACTCAAGTTGGCACATAGGCCAAAAATGGTTAGTGGTGATGCTTCTCTCTCCTTTCCTGCTCTCCCACCACACGAAAGATCCTCCTTTTGAGGTTACACACACTGAAAACAGATGATGTGTCAACTCAGTAATTTAAACCGTGGATCTGTACTTGCTTAAAGATGAACTTGTTTGGAAGAAAAATGAGAAAAAGGCTTGTGACCGTCCAACAGAGTCCCCGGATAAGGGCATCAATTTTGGTTCTTGGCAGGTCCAGCACACATAATAAAAGAAAACTGCTGAGGTCAGCAGCAGAGAGTAGCTACACTTCTTATTTTCACAAACATGGTTTTGGGCATGGTAATCATATCTGTTAGCAAGGGTGACACCACTGTGGGCCTGGCAGAAAAATGAGCTCTCCCACATTGCAAAATGAGCAAAGTGGAGATCGATAAATCATAACATTAGTTGAGACATCATCTATCTTTTGTGGCTTTCCCTTTATTCGTGCCGCGGTCCCTCAGGACACTAATTCATTTACTGCATTTTATCGTTGGGAAACACGTCAAGGTTTGGAGGCTGCTTTCAGTTAGGGGAACAGGGGCAATAATGTGTGTCATTAATTAGGCAAGATTGGGAGTTTCAATCCAAACTCTGGTCTCCACTGACTTCCATAAATTGAGTTTTAGGACTCCGTCTGTGTCCTGTATTACTTCATCAAAAAGGAGTGTTATTGAAATATGCCCTGAGAGGGGGAGAGAGAGGAACATGTCTGCTCACTCTGAAGAAGCAATAAATTTAGGGACAAACCAGGTGATAAGCCAGATGCAATCTGAGTTGTCTAAAGATTTGTTCTGTTATCTGCATGTAATTGAAGTAAATGTGGGAATCTGGAGGATACGGAGCTTGAAGTACCTGTGTATGTCATCTAGTGGCCATATTCTTGATTCTAAGACATAACACTGAGCAGATTTTTAAGGATTCTAAAATCACGATGCACTTTTCATTTGATATGTGCGTTGAATGTAGGATTATTACTTCATCAAAGGAATCCTAGAATCAAGGTAGTTATTAGATTCAGTACTTCAATTACCAATTGCTGCATATTAACTACTTAGTGGGTTAATAAACTTATTATTGCTGTGATTCCAGAGGTTGGCTTGGCTCAACTGGCAAAACTTCTGGTCCACGTGACGTTAGCTAGAACCGCAGTCATGTGGGACTGCGACTCAGCTGGAGAGCCCATGTGGCTCACTCACACAGCTATTGGCTGGGAGCCTGACCAGGGAGCCTCACTTATCCTTTGTATGTCCTCTTTGGGTGGATTGGGCTTCTCCCAGCATGGCAGCTGGTTTTAATGGGCAGGAAGTAAAAGTCACCAGTCCTCTTGAGGCTCAGAAGACTTGGCATGTCACTTCCATCACATTCCATTGCTCATAGCTGGTCCAGCCAGCCCAGCCTAAAGGAGAGGGGAAATAGCACCCTCCTTCATGTGAAGAATGGTGTGCATGTTGGGGGCCATCTGTGGAAATTAGTAACCCACCGGACTGTGGTGCAAACTCTAATATAGACCCATCTTTGTTGTGGTCCTTTTGTGAATCAAAACAATGCCTTTCCTTTCTTCTCTTTGCAAGGAATCTGGGCTTGGCTAAGCAAGGAAAGACGTCTTTGCCAGAAGGGAAAGGGCTTGTGCTCTGAAGAAAGGAGTGGTTAGTGGTTCCCAAAAGCTCATATTAAGCTTCTCTGGCTCCTTGATGTTCATGGAGTTCACAAAACGTGACAATTTTTCATTCTCTACCCCTACCCCCGCCGAAGGTATAGACTCTCATCTCGGTAAATACCACCACCATCCATTCATTTGCTCAGCTCCTTAAGCCTGTAGCCATCTTTGCCTTTTTCTTTCTCCTACGTTCCACATCCAGTTCATAGCAAATGGCCAAGATACATCCACAAGCCTTCTATCTACTTCTGGCCATCTTCAGTGCTAACGCTAAGCCAAGCCACCAACCCATCTCCCTTGGCCTGTTCCAGTAGCCTTTATAACTGGTCCTCCTGCTTTACCTCTTGCCCTGTTCTGTCTGTTCTCCATATAGCAATGAGAGTGATCTTTAGACTACACATAATCAGATGATGTCACTCTTCAGCTTACAACTCCCCAGAGGCTACGCATTGTACCCAGAACAAAACCCAAACCACTCGCCCTGGTCTACAATGGCCTTTGTGATCCAACCCTTGCCTGTCTCTCTTAGCTCATTCCCCAGCGCTCTCCCTCTTGCCATGCTAGCCTTCTTCCTGCTCTTTTAGCACACCATGGCCATTTGCATCTCCTGGGCTTTGCACCTACAGTTTACTCTGAAAAGTGTCAGGCTCTGGGGATGCATCATGGATAGACCTTGCTCTTATGGAGCTTTCAGAGATGGAAGACAGCAGACAAGTCAACACATGGATAAATGTCAAGAGACAGTGAGTGAGCATTCTGAGGGTAAATAAAGTGGGGTAAAGGGATGGAGAGTGATGGGGGGTGGTGAGGGAAGCCCTCTCTGAGGAGGTAGCTTTGAGCAAAGACCTGAATAATGAGTCATGCAGATATCTGGGGGCAAGCAGGGCAGAGGAAAGAGCCGATTCAAAGGCTCCAAGGTGGGCAGAGAGCTGTAGGGCTTGGAAATTGTGACTGTAACCATAAAACATGCTTCAGTAGAAGCTCGTAGTTAAATATGAAAGTCATGCAGCTGAGGCTGTGATGAGCTCTTTGTGGGGTTTCCATGAGGAGGGGCCTTCCTTTTAGGGAAGAACTCTGAGATACGTTGTTCAAAGGGACTGTTTGTTGGCTGAATGGACAGGGCCCGTCCTCAGCTTTCCTTCTGCTCTGCCCATGGCCTCTCGGCATTAGATTTAGCACTCGAGGCTCTGCCAGTGTGATTTCCCTGGAAGAGCAGAGTCCTGTTACAAGGACAAAGTGCAGTCCTGACGATGATGACATCTTCACATCCCTGTTGACACTTCTAAGGGGACAGAAGACGAACTGCAAGCTCCCATTCTGATATTTTTGTGTGTTTCATCACCCCCCCACCCCCAGAAGGTCCATCTGGGCTCATATGGACTTGGATTTGAATTCCACCATGATTTTTATGGCTGTGGGATTTTGGTGAGGAGTTGCCAAAACCTGAACTAGACAGGGGTCTGTGGTGATGGTTCTCAGATTTGGATTATTTATGCCCAGTATTATGGCTCTTGCTTTTTTGTTTTCAAATTTTGTTTTATTTTTTGTATACATAAAACATTTACATCATTCTAAACTAAAAATGGTATTAAAAAGGTATCCTCAGAACATTGGGGGTACAAAGAGGGGTTGCTGGTGAGTGGTTGCCCTGGGGGGACAAGGTAGGTGTTCTATCACTGATATTGCATAGTGGTGTCAGTACACAGTGATAATAAAAAGCAGATGACTTTTAGTTGCTTCCCTCTCCTCATTTCATATTGCTTATTCATTCATATGCCCTTCAACATGTATTTTAAAAAATATATTTAAAAAAATAAACCTTGTATTTTGGAATAATTTTAGATGTACAGAAAAGTTGTAAAGATAGCACAGAGAATTCCCACATTTATTCTTCATCCAGTTTCCCCTAATAGTAGCAACTTATACAACCATGATACATTTGTCAAAACTAAGAAATTAACATCAATATAATACTGTTAATTAAATGACAGACTTTATTCAGGTTTCACCAATTTTTCCACCAATGTGTCCTTTATTTTGGACCCAGGATCCAGTCCAGGACACCACATTGCTTTTAGCACATGGTTAGGTTTATTATTGTTTTTTAAATTCTCTGCAGATAGTGCAGCTGATTGACTGCATCTGTTGGGGCAGACCACTCCCACACTCCTCCTTTCTTGGTACCTCCTCCCACTCTCAGCCTCAGTGCAGTCCCACTTCCATTCTGATTACCTCTGTCCTTATCTCTCCACCGACGGGAACCACTCTCTGATGATCTATTCTTCCATGTTTTATTTTGCTAATATAAACAAAAATATATGCTCATATCTTTCCTATACAAAACTATGTACTACTCTTTTCTGAACCTTGCTAACTTCATTTAAAAGTTATAAATTATAGACCACTCCATATTGGACATAGAGATCTTCCTCATTCTTTTAGTATGATTTCATGGCACTCTATTGTGTGGATGTACCATGATTTAGTCAACCATTTCCCTAATGATGGACATTTGGGTTGTTTCTATTTATTGGGTATCACAATACTGCAATGAGGGAAAACAGTGAGACTGGGATGGAGAAAATGATATTCATTTGAAAACCCATGAAGAATAGAACTGAAGTGCCTCTTCTATGGAAACCTGGGGACCCCTAAAACTTATCTTTCCTCTTTCCTAAGGGGTTGTCCCTCTGTAATGGCCTTGACTATGGAGGCAGGCTTTGAAGATGTAGCCTTGGTGATAAGCAAGGGATCCCATAGTTGAGGCATCAAGATTTGCACTTGCACTTGCTTTGTAACAGTTACCAGCAAAAAAATTATGCCATCTCAGGAAATGGACTCTAGTCAATAATGCCTTCAGTGCAAATATTCTCTTGGAATAATTTACTAACTCCCCGCAGACCCTGTGGTCAGACGCAATTAGAACCTTCTCCCACAGTGGCCACATGCCATTTAATAGGCTGGGGCTATGGGCCTGCAACGTGGAATTGACGAGGCCCAGGGGACATCTGCGAATGGAGGTGGGTGAAGATGGGATGGAGGAAACAGCTTGATGCAGGGGGAAAGTGCTGTGCAAGTGGATAGACCTGGCTTCGAATCTTTGCTCATTGTTTAGCTGGAGTCCTTTGGGCAAGGTCCTTTACCTCTTTGAGCCTCAGTTTTCCCATCTGTTAGATGGGGTAAGGGTTGTGAGGTTTAAGTGAGCTAAAATATGTAAAGCATTTAGCACAGTGTACACAGTAAATGACAGGTAATTAGTCTGGGAAGAAGTTTCAACTCCATGGGATAGAAACATGGAACCATTTTTTCAATTGTATTATCAACTGTGTGTTAAATCTCTACCCCACTGCTTGGCAGCTCCCTTAACTTTCTGATTACTTTCAGCTATTAAAAATCTCAGTCAGGTCCAGGTTAAACCTCCAATTTCAGATCCAATGGAAATTTCTCTCCCTTCCCAATGGCAGGGACCTAAAGAGGTGGGGGGAGGGAGAGGGAAGGGGTGTTACTTAACTTGGCAAGGCTGTAGCTGTGGGGTGGCACTTCTGACCTGGCATCAGCCAGAGTGACACCAGGTCTGTCTGTGGCTCAAAACTTGTGCAAATGCGGTGGCCCTGTCATTGGTGGTGGGCTTGGTCCCAACTTCACCTGTGTCTTGTCTGTCACTGAGCCCCCTAATAGAGGGCCAGCCCTGCCTCCCTTTGTTTCCTTTCAATCATCCGTGGCCTCAAGCCCCCAAACTCAGAGGCTGGAGGCCTCTCAGCTCCCTCTGGCTTCTCCTGTACAGAGAGTCACGGGCATCCCTGAAGGGCTCTGAGGATGCAGGGAGTGAGAGGTGGTTACTTTGCTTAGAGTAAACTTTCCCAAGAATCCTCACTTGACTTGGTCTGATGACAGCACTGGAGGGGTCTTGTGGTTCTGCACCTCAGGATGGGGACATTAGCTCCCCTTCTTATAAGTCACCTCCTCCCTGGCTCCAGGGTAGGTGACCATATAATTTATTGTTCAAACTTGGACACTTCTGAGTATGAAAGGGAGTGGGGAGTTATAAAGAGCTGTGCTAAGACATCAGGTATAAGTTGGGACCATCCCAGGCAAACCTGGGTTGTGTGATTGTCCTCCCTGGGAGCAATTTCTCTTGCCGATCTCCTACCCTGAGCTAGGAGCCAGCTGTCTGCCATAGTTGTCAATTCCAGAACAATAAGAAAATTCCCACTTGATGTGGGAATTCCCACCGCCATGCCATGGTAACAAAGTAGGTGGTGGTGGTGAGGATTAAGTGAGAGAGCTTAGCACAGTTGCCAGCACACAGTAGGTAGATACTCATAGTAGGTCCTCTCGCCTCTGCTCCCCATTCCACCCCATGGAAGATCCATCTGACCAGTCCACTCTGAATTCAAAGCCAAATGATAATAGCTCACATTCATTAAACACTATGTGCCAGGAACTGTGCTAAGTACCTTATAAGGCATATAAATGCCTTATCTTTTTCCATCCTAACAACTAGTCTAAGGTAGGTAAGTATTATGATGTCTATTGTACAGTTAAGACAACTGAGGCCCAGAGAGGTTAAGTGCCTCCCCAAGGTCACACAGCACATAAGTGGCAGAGCTTCAGTAGAAACCTGGGACTGCCTGACTCCACAGTCCATACCTTTAACTATTCTGTTGCATGAGGAATTGAGAGAAGATAAGTAGAGGTGGCAGCCAGACCATTTAATGTCTGAGCAGTCAGGCCAGAGATCTCAGGCCTGTTACCCAATGGAGAGGAGGACAGGAATTGTCTCTCTGAGTTGCAAGTGGAACCTTGTGCAAGAATGAGAGATCAAGAGAACTCTTGGACCCATTGCTGAGGGGTCTGAGGTGGTTGGAAAGAACTCAACCTATGGAAGGGTGGATGCCACATGGGAGCTAAGACTAGGAAATCTGCCATGCATTTTCTGTTTTAGGTCCTCTGGCAGATCTGATATGCTGGAGGGCATTTAGATCATCTGAATCTATAGACTGTCCAATTTAATCAATTATTGTCTAGTTTTGCATGCATTTTGACTTTGGTTCATTCCGGCATTTGGCTGAAATGCTCCCGGTTGCTTATGTTCCCAATCAAATACCGACTGACACATTTGCATCAAGTGTCCTTAAGTGCCCAGCTCTCTGGTGGTCACTTAGGGGGACATGTGGTCTGTCGTCAAGGAATTACTTCCTACTTGGGGGAAGACTTAACATGGGACAATTTTCTCTGTCTTAACCCTGCAAAAGATTGCTTATATTTACTAATTTATGTTTGCTATGCTTTGGTGTTATGCCTTCACTTTGCATTTGGGAGATGTTTTAGTTAGCTAGTGCCAGGATAATGCCACATAACAAACCTTCCCTGTGCTATGACATGTAACAATAAACATGTACTTAGCTCATGCATCTGGAGGGATGGCTGGGGAGGCTCTGCTGAACTCAGCTGGGCTTGCTCATGCAACTGTAGGCCATCGGAATTTGCTGAGCTAGGCTGGGCCCAGCTGGGTGGTTCCGCTGCATGTTGCAGGACTGTGGGTTAACCTGAGTCACATTGACTCTTTGGACCAGGGGGCTGGCTAGGGCATGTCCTTCTTATGATGATGGCAGAGATGCAAGAAGGCACATCCAGCCTCACAAGACCATCTGAGCTCCTGCTTGCATCATGTCTGTCTTCATCCCTTTGACCAAAGAAAGTCACATGGCCAAGCCCAAACTCAAGGAGTGGGGAGAAACTACCAAGTTACATGGCAAAGAGAATGAGGTCAGGGAGGAAAGGAGAACTCAGAGGAAGTTGTAAAAAATAATCATGAAAGACTCCTGGGGTGTTGATGCTGCTGAGGTTGCCTACTTCACTCCCAGTGTCTGTCATGTCTCAGCATCGGAGAAAGCTGTGTTTCCCTTGAGCAACAGGGGTATCTTTATTGAGTGGATGAATCTCATGTTTCCTTCTTTGCTATGGCCAACAGGAAGCCTAGAGTCAAATTTCAGCTCATCTCTACCTTATGGCTATAATCACCATTCCTGATGCTTACTTGATCCCAACCCACATATGGCTTCGTCTTATTTTCTCCTTCTAAGACACTCTCACTTATTTATTTTATCCTGTTGTATTGCGTAGGTTTTTGTTAGCAGCTACAATTATTTTTTTGAATACGGTGGGTATGAATGAACACAGTCAAATGCCAGATGAGGGGAACAGATAATCCATTCCTCTGTGGTGTGCCAGGCTCTGTACCTGGTACTGAGGTTACGTGTTTAATCTTATACATTCCATGCCCTTGAGGAACTCACATGACAATAGGCTGTAGCAGGATTTCTCAATATCAGCACTATTGACATTTTGGGTGGGCTGGATAATTCTTTGAGGTGTGTGAGTGTGTGTGTGTGTGTGTGTCCTGTTGTACTGTAGGATGTTTAGCAGCATCCCTGAACTCAACCCATCAAATGATGGTAGTACTTCCCCACCCCGAGTCGTGACAATTAAAAATATCTACAGATTTGCCAAGTGTCCCCTGGAGAGCATAGTCACCCCTGGTTGAAAATCCCTGGGAGATAAAAAATATATATATATATGGGCTCAGGGAAGGTTTGCCAAAGGAGGTGATACTGGAGTGGGGGCCTGGAGGCCAATTGCAGGAGCCAAGTGCAGGGGAAGGGAGAGGTCATTTCTGTGACATGGGGCAGCAGGTGTTGGTGGAGCTGTATGGGGCTGGGCAGGAACAGTGACTGATGAAGTCAGAGGTGCAAGCAGAGCCAGGCCCTAAAGGCATGGTCTTGGCTGTGATACAGACCTTGGATGAATTTGATTCTGTACGTCAGTGCTTCTCAACTTGCAGAATGTCTGAGAAGGGACACTTGTTATCCATGCAGATTCCTGGTCCCCACCCCAGGGATTTTAATCCAGGATAATTGGATATTATGAATAATGCAATTATGAACATTTGTGTATAAGTTTTTACATAGATATATGTTTTAAATTTTCCTGGATATATACAAAGTAGTGGAATTGCTGGGTCATGTGGTTAACTTTGTGCTCAACCTTTTGAGGAACTGCCAGCTCTGTTTTCCAAAGCAACTGCACCATTTACATTCCCACAAGTAGTGTATGAGGCTTCAGATTTCTCCATATATTCACCAGCACTTATTGTTGTCTGTATTTTTTTATCATATCCATTCTAGTGGGTATGAAGTGGTATCTCATTGTGGCTTCCCTGATCGCTAATGACCTTGAGCATCTTCTAGTGTGCTTTTTGGCAGACAGTGTGTTGTAAACCTTCCCCAGTTTATTTTAAGGTGTGGTCAGAGGTGTGAACAACCTGTCTGTGTTGAGGGAAAGCAGAGGTGCTTGTGGGGAGTGTAGTTGGGAAGAGCTTCCTGGAGGAAGGCGAGCAGCCTAGAGAGGTTAGAATTGTAGCGGGACCTGCTGAAAGGTGTGAGGTCCCCCTGGGAGCCCCTACAGGAGGGATTTCAGGGAAAAGAGCTGGCGAGCAGTGTCCAGATCAGAGGCTCCTGCAGGGGTGGAGTGCAGGGGGTCTAACTGGGGAGAGGATAGTGGAAATGTAAAGAGGGGCTGGACAGAAGGGACGTAGCGAATTGGAACAGACTGGACTTTGGGCTGATGGAGTACCAGGGGCAGAGGAGAGGGGAGAGATGGGAAGGAAGGGTCAGATTTTGAACTTCTTCTACTTCAGGGGCAGAAATGGGGAATCCATTTTGGGAAGGCTACAGAGGGTGGGTCAGACCTGGAATAGTAGCAGAGAAGACATGGGGACACGAACAGTGTAAGTCTGGGGTGTGTCCCCTTACCCTCGCTGAGCCTCCCCTGTCTCGTCTTTATTGGGGGTGACAATCCTTTGTTGCAGGGTGTTTCTGGGGGTTAAGTGAGGTAATTGATATAGGCTGGAAAGCTATATTGACATGCACTTTGTTCGTTCATCTAATTTATCACCTTGTATTATTATTTACATTTGGTTCTCTCCTATGAGACTGTCTTATTTATCTTTATAACTGTCTCATATGTTTGTATAAACTCAGTGCCTGTAACTGATCAGGGTCAGATTTACAGTTTCCTTTCCTTCCCCTTAATAACAGTTGATCACTCACTGTGTGCCAGGAGTTGTATATATTGGTTACGTTCCCTCTGCTTCCAACATCCCTGCAAGGTTCCCATCCCTGGTTTGCAGATGAGTAAAGGAAGCCCTCCCGAGAAACTTGTCTGTGGGCTGAGCCAATTTATGTTGCAGGGGGAGAAGGGAATAATAATTTATTGATCCTATGTTATACGCCAGATTATATAGATTTTCTTACTTAATCCTCCAATCACTCCGTGAAATGGGCATGATTGTCCCCACTTTGCAGATAAGAGAACGAATTGAGCAAGACTCCACAGTTAGGGAAGTGGCAGGGTCAGACTGCAAAATCCACGGCTCCGCACCTCCCCACCTGCCCTCTCCCGAGACCTCCCGGCAATGGGAAAAGGGGATATAGAGGGGGAGGGTCTGCAAGAACAGGAAGGCGAGGCTCAAGGCCTGCAGTGCCTCCCTCGGCACCTAGATGGCGCTCAAGGCTCGGCTTCCAGGACTCACCTGGGGCTCCAGCCTACCTCTGGAAAGCAAGCTGCTGGTTTTATGCAACAATTTATGGTAAGGAAAGGAAGAGGCTGAAAAATTTGTCTTGCCTCTGTTTTGTTTTTGTTTATGTTTGCAAAACGAATCTACCGCCTCTAAGCCTGCAGTTCATCTTTGTAGCTCCTTCAGCCTAACATGCTGGCAAAACCCTGAGGGTGGGGTGGTGAGGGCACAGGCAGGGTGAGACATTTCAAGCAAAAAATAAAGTGAAATGGCCCCATCATAGAGGGCCCCTCTCCTGACCCTCTCATCAAAGTTGCCATGGTTTGTAGATGTCAGCGAATTCCCCCACCCTGGAAAGCAGGGCCTCTGTCAGTCAGAAGACATAATATTGTCAGAGGTGGAAAGAGTTTCTCTTTTGGTGTCCTACCCCTCATTTTGTGGATCTAGAAGATGGATGGCTAAGTCACGGGTCTGAATTTAGGTCTTCTGGTGCAATTTTACTTACCCCATTCAACTTTTCTCTTTGTTTAAAAAAAATTGCCTTTTTTTTCTTTTTTTCTTTTTTTTCCTGATTTGGGCAGCACCTCGAGGAGGGGCAGGGCAGGGGCGAGCCTGGGTGGAGTGGAAGTCCTGGGGTGGGGCTCAAATGGGAAATGAAGCATCAGGTCAGCTCAGAAAGGTCTTGCCTGGCTGGCTGGAGAGGCAGCTTGGCTGGATTTTCAGCTCCTGGGACCCACGTTCAAAGGAATAACAGGACTGTTCTGAGAAATTGAATTGTATCATATTTATTTCCTGTTTTCACTTCATGATTATTCTCAAAGGCTGAATGTGGGAACTTTCTTCATACACATTGTGGATTTGGATACTAACTTGAAATCCGCCACCTCATCTCCCATTTTTTTTTTTTTTTTTTTTGCTTTGGCTTGGCCACCAGGGAGCTTGGCATCCAGTTGGAGTCCAAATGCCTAAAACTGTGAAGAACCTAGTGAATTGCATAGATGCATTTCCTCTTGGTCTTCATTTCCTGTCTCAAGTATATTTTCCGCAGCTTTGTTTTTTAATTACATTTTCCAATTTTATTATGTTGTGTACCTTCCCTGGAGCTGCCTCAAGTCCTTCATGGAATAAATAAAAATGCTTTTGTAGTGTGGCATTTTGGCTGCCTGAGCTGGGGGTCTAGATGCTTCTACTGTGGGCACTGCTTCCCTCTCCTCTGTCCCCTCCCAGGCCCTCGAGCTTTTATTGTGCGAAGGAGGAAGGCAGAGGGGTTGGGTGAGTATCTGTTCTCCCTTTAGCCCTCTGCATGACCTGAGGTCCTACCATTAGAGGGACACAGACAGACAGCAGCTTTTCATAAGAGGACTGCCGATATCCTAGGCAAGGTGTGGCGGCCAGAAGTTGGCAGAGCTCTCAGAGGGACTTTATGTGCCTGTGCTGGCAACAAGCAAAGCAGCTTCAGGGCCTGAGTGACAACCGATGGCACAGGGTTGGCCAGAAGGCCATTCTCCCAGGCTCTGCAGGGAACTTCACTGTTTGCTATACTCAGGCAACTCAACAGACTGGAAGCTTTGGGGCATCTGGAATAATCTGTTGACTAGAAACAGCAACGAAGCTTTGCTCATTCTCTTTGTGGGCAACTGTGTGCCGGAACAGATGTGAAAGTGCTTGGGGGACTCTGATGGTTAAAGGCAGATGGACACATCACAGAGGCTCTTCAAGTCAACTGGAGACTGACTGGAGGGGGGCTAATGTCTGCAAACCATCCAGGTAAATGGTGTACATGCCCTCATCATTTGTGTATAAAAGAAAGTATGACTAATTTTTCAGGACCTATCAACATTAGAAATGTACATCCCCATTAAGCCAGCAGTTCTGTTTCTTGGAATCTATCTTATGGAAATGTCCAGGGGTGTGTGGAATAACATATGTTCAATATGTTCGTTACAGTACTGTTGTAATAGTGAAAAAGTGGGGGTAACCTAAATGTTCATCAATAAGGGAGTGGCTAATTATGGTACACCAATACTATTGAGTGTTATGTGGCTGTTACAAAGGTGAGATACACTTATATGTGCTAACATGGAAATCTCCCAAACACACCAAGTTTAAATAAACTATCTATCTGTATATATAAAACTATATATGATATCTACATCATTACATATATGTAACTATATATATATGTATACATATGTATGTGTGTACACATATATAATGTGTACTTTATATACAATAAATACCCCCTCCCCCAAAGGAAGGCATCTGGGTTTGTAGACTGGCTGTGATGACTAATGATCATAGAAAGCCATTGTCTGTGCTTGGGATCATACTAAAAATATTTGACCACCTGTAGGGCATGAGCAGTGACTCATCTGAATGGATGCTGGGGCAGAATCTGGAGACCCCTTGCTGTGCCAGGTGTTAACTCTTTAGTTCTTGGATTATGTCGGGGTGGAGGTCTGGGAAATTCCAAGGGTGATTGTTGACTAACTGCTATGGAAGAATTTCTGTATGTTAATAACCAGTATGGCCATACTGATGCTCTTGGTTAAATATCAGCCTTGCCATTGGTGGTCATATTTTAAAAATTCTGATAAAAACGAAATGAGCTTCCTGTACCCTGATTTGCGAGTGGCAAACTGTGAAGTGGGTCTCACAGAGCAGAGGCCTCCGGGAGTTGCTTGATCCTAAGCTGTGGACTCGCTGCTCTGGGAACTGAATCCCTGCCCTGGATCCAACATTGCCATGAGTCCTGCTGTATCACACCCTTTAAGAGAACTAACCCTATCCTGCAGAAATCTTGGTATAATTAGTCATTAATAACCAGAGCCCGGCTTCTCCACTGTGCACATTGTTTCTGTATTGATCTCCACCTGCATTGTCAGCACCCTGAAAAGATTGAACTTTAAGTGCTTAATTCAGCCTCGTTCAACCGAAAATTTGGCTTTGTCCTCCAAACAAAAGCACTCTTGTTTAGTCTTCTTTTTTCCTCCCACAAATAATAAAATCAATCAATTTCTCCCCCTTCCCCTGCCCAAACCTAGTCTGCCCCTGTAATCAATACATTTTGAAATGTCAATATATTCCTGGGTGAGGAGCAGCAAAGGGCTGGGGGAGGAGCGGAAGGAGGTGGGAGCTGATGGGAAGACAGCTTCAGCATCTCCAGGCCAGCAGGTTGCCTTTAAATCCCATCATGGCAAATCCCCGCTTGTGTCAAATCTCTGGGCTTCCACACCTGGGTACGTGGCATGGGGTGCGGCCTTTCAGGTGTAGTTGATTGAAATATTATCCAACATTTTCAGTTTTGCTTCACAACCTTAAAAACAAACTGCTAAGCTTTCCACTTGTTTAAAGTTATCAAGTAAACGGTATGGGAGTTGTGATTACACTCACCCCATCCTAGATCACTTGTCCTGAGCCCACCTTTTCCATGAAGCTGGTATTGATGGGGTTTTGGAGGGGGTGGGGGGCACGGAGGGGGAGAGACTCAGAGCTGGTTTATTGGAAAAGCCAGAGCCGAACCAGCCAACCAGAGGTTGACATCTCCAATTTAAGAATTTAATAATATTCCTGCAGAATTGGTTTGGACAAATTGTGAGAGGTCATCGTTTGGGGGAAGAGGTGTTAATTTTGAGTGCCAGCTCTGTGCCAGTAACTTTGTAAATATGATCACAGTGAATCTTTCCCCGTTGCAGAGATGAGGAAACAAACAGGGACTAAGTGAATTGCCTTCAGGTCACAGAGAAGGGAAATGCCAGAACCGCATCAGGAACCGTGCCTTTCTGGACTTGCCTCATCCCCCCAGGAAGAACACAATAGTACCTCCTCATAGAGTGGCTAAAAGGGTTGCATGAGCTATGCCTGTAAACTATTTAGTCGTATTAAGCACTTAGAAATAGCTGGTATTGTTATCATCATTATAATTATTCTCCTGACACACATAAAATATTTGCTTTTAGAAAATTTCTGGTATCAGTACATTTGCAAAAAATTTATTTTTATTTTTTTATTAAAAATTTTTTATTTTTATTCTTTGTTTAATATTTGAATTTTATTTTTTTTATACAGCAGGTTCTTATTAGTTATCAATTTTATACATATTAGTGTATATATGTCAATCCCACTCTCCCAATTCATCCCACCACCGGCATCCCCGCTTTCCCCCCTTGGTGTTCATACATTTGTCGTCTAAATCTGTGTCTCTATTTCTGCCCTGCAAACCGGTTCATCTGTACCATTTTTCTAGATTCCACATATATGTGTTAATATACGATATTTGTTTTTCTCTTTCTGACTTACTTCACTCTGTATGACAGTTTCTAGGTCCATCTGTGTCTCTACAAATGACCCAATTTTGTTCCTTTTTATGGCTGAGTAATATTCCATTGTTTATATGTACCACAACTTCTTTATCCATTCGTCTGTTGATGGGCATTTAGGTTGCTTCCATGACCTGGCTATTGTAAACAGTGCTGCAATGCACATTGGGGTGCATGTGTCTTTTTGAACTATGGTTTTCTCTGGGTATATG
>NC_041227.1:59149353-59188623 GCF_002837175.3 Physeter macrocephalus
TTTGTCTTCTAAAATACCCAGTCATTTAAAAAATCAAGGCTGAGTATATCAGCCTGTGCAAAAGGTGCTTTGTCTCTTAAGACAATCAGATCGAGAGAATGGTACTATTTGGGAGGAATGTGGAATATATAAGTTGTTACACTGGCCTTGTATATCTTTGGGTTTTTCCAGGTACTTTATCTGCCATCTGTCTCTCTTCATCTCCTATGATATTAAGTTGATGGCTTTTGAGAAGTTGCCATCTTTAGTGGAGGTTGCTCATTTTCCTGATCATGGCCTGGAGGACTTTTCTCCATCTGAGTGAGCATTGAGATAAAGGATAAGCCAGTCCCAAGGTCAATTGGATGAACAGAATCTTTCTTTTGTTGGCTTGTGGAGACCAATTAGTAATGGTGGATGAATGGATTTGATTAAATGCCTTCACTGATCTGGGTCTACTGGGGGTAGTGATAAATTCCCAAATGAGGTGAGGGACCTATTGGGTCTGAACACATCACCTTGCCCTGGCTTTGGTAGATTCAGAGCAGCTCCTTCAAGTATCACATAGAAGAAGGTCTACCAGTACTTCCATTCATTTACTTTTTGAGCAGCTTGTTTGCCTCCATCCCCATCCATCATAGTGGCAATAGCACAATCTTTAGAGTCAGGCAGGCATAACTTTGACTTCTAGCCCTGCTTCTTGCTAGATGCATGGAATTGGGGAATGATCTTAACTTCTCTGAACCTCACTTTTTTTGTTGTTCTATATATATATATTTTAACTTTTTATTTTACATTGGAGTATAGCCGATTAGCAATGTTGTGATAGTTTCAGGTGCACAGCAAAGGGACTCAGCCATACATATCCATGTATCCATTCTTGTTTGACATTGAAAATAAAGACAGAATCTCTACCCTCAAAGAGATGACAGTCTGATTTTGAGAGAACAGAGAAAGAAGAAAAAAAAACAAGTAACAATTCTGTGTCATACTTATTATAGAAGGAACATGCTAGAAGGAACACAGAGGAAGGTCACCTTATATAACCTGGAGAGGAGACATCAGAAAAGGCCTGTAGGGGGATTTGAACTCATGAAAGATGATGATTAGGTGTTAGCTGAGTCAGGAAGGAGTAGGAAGGGAATTGTGAGCAAGAGGAGCAGCATATTGTAAGGTGTGGAGCTGTGAAAGGCATGTGGGGCTGCAGCTTGTTGTGAAGGGGGTTGCTGAGAAATGGCCAGAGATTGGGCTGGGCAGGTGGGCAGGGCTGGACCATGGTGGGCCTTCCTGGCTAAAGAGAAGAGGCTTCATTTTGGAGGCTTTGTGAATCCTTGAAAGTTTTTAAACAGGAAAGTGGCAGATTCAGAATCATGTTTCAGAGGATGACTTTGTGCTGTGCATGGGGGCTCCCCTGGAGAAGACTGGAAGTAGTGAGGCCGCATCAGAGGCTGCCGTAGTGACCTAGAGGAGACACTCCAAGCCCTGAATATGAGCACAATAGCTGTGAATGGAGAGACACGGGATGGGAGAGCCATCCAGACCTGGGATCCATAAGAATTGGAGACCAGTTGGATGTAGAGAGGGAGGGAGGGAGAGGAAGTCTAAGATGATTTTCGTTTGGTTGGTTGGTGGAACCTTTGATCAAGAAAGGAGGCAGCAGGAGAAGCATATTTTAAGAGAAAGATGGAAAGTCAAATTTCAGACACTTCAAGTTTTAGGTATATAGGGCATCCAAGTGGAGATGAGTGGATATACTGTGTGGTCATCTGTGTGTAGAGCACAGTAATTGGTGATCGACAGATGATTAACATTTGTTGAGAGAATGAGTAGATGGCTAAAACCATAATGTGGATGAGATTGTCCAGTAGAAACTGAGTCCAGCAGGGTGAAGAGGAAAGAGTCCTGGGGGAACATTAATCACCTCACTGACATCCAAATAATGAATTAAGAGAAGCTTGAAATTCAGAAATCATAAGCATATCAGTCAAGAGAAGAAGATTCAGGGTATGGCAAAGAGGCATTTTCAGCACTGATGTTGACCTATACAACTTATAGACGAGCTAACCATTTTCTTTCTTAGAAATAATAGCCAACGTTCACTGAGTACTGCCTATGCGCTGGGCCCTGTGTCAGGGATTTACCTGTATTTCTTTACTTAACTCACAACTCAGTGACAGGGAGATGCTATGTTTTTTCCTTTTCTGGAGATAAAGAAATTTGGAGGCTTGGAGACATTAAGTAATAGCTCAAGTCCTGTAGCTTATGTTCAGTGGACTTGGGATTCAAACCCAGGTCTGGCTGACTCAGCCAAGAATCTTCATCACTCTTTTGTCTTCTAAATATCCAGTCATTTAAAAAATCAAGGCTGAGTATATCAGCCTGTGCAAAAGGTGCTTTGTCTCTTAAGACAATCAGATCGAGAGAATGGTACTATTTGGGAGGAATGTGGAATATATAAGTTGTTACACTGGCCTTGTATATCTTTGGGTTTTTCCAGGTACTTTATCTGCCATCTGTCTCTCTTCATCTCCTATGATATTAAGTTGATGGCTTTTGAGAAGTTGCCATCTTTAGTGGAGGTTGCTCATTTTCCTGATCATGGCCTGGAGGACTTTTCTCCATCTGAGTGAGCATTGAGATAAAGGATAAGCCAGTCCCAAGGTCAATTGGATGAACAGAATCTTTCTTTTGTTGGCTTGTGGAGACCAATTAGTAATGGTGGATGAATGGATTTGATTAAATGCCTTCACTGATCTGGGTCTACTGGGGGTAGTGATAAATTCCCAAATGAGGTGAGGGACCTATTGGGTCTGAACACATCACCTTGCCCTGGCTTTGGTAGATTCAGAGCAGCTCCTTCAAGTATCACATAGAAGAAGGTCTACCAGTACTTCCATTCATTTACTTTTTGAGCAGCTTGTTTGCCTCCATCCCCATCCATCATAGTGGCAATAGCACAATCTTTAGAGTCAGGCAGGCATAACTTTGACTTCTAGCCCTGCTTCTTGCTAGATGCATGGAATTGGGGAATGATCTTAACTTCTCTGAACCTCACTTTTTTTGTTGTTCTATATATATATATTTTAACTTTTTATTTTACATTGGAGTATAGCCGATTAGCAATGTTGTGATAGTTTCAGGTGCACAGCAAAGGGACTCAGCCATACATATCCATGTATCCATTCTTCCCCAAACTCCTGTCCCATCCAGGCTGCCACATAACATTGAGCAGAGTTCCCTGTGCTATACAGTAGGTCCTTGTTGGTTATCCATTTTAAATACAGCAGTGTGTACATGTCAATCCCAAATGCCCTAACTATCCCTTCTCCCGATCCTTCCCCCCTGGTAACCATAGCAAAACTCACTTTTCTTATCTGAAAAATAGGACCAGTAGAACTTAGCTTACCATTCTTGTGGACATGGCGTAGCACATTAAGGTGCTCATCATGGGGCCTGGTACTGTGAACATGCTTGGTACATGTGAGGCCCTTTTTCTGAAGGGAATGGAGGTGTATACCCCCTAGATAATCTGTAGCTGGGTACTTATTCTGTTGCTTCAAGAATTTTTATATTTTCATCCAAATAAGATCTGGTATTAAAATGGCCCCCATGTTGTCATTGTGTTGTAAAAGTAATCAGAAATTGTCCAAGAAATTCAGATGTCACGACTACTTGCAAACCATTGCTTTTAACTGAGTGCGAGAACCCTTGATGGAGCCCAGTACAAGTATTCCATATTATTCACAGTTCAGAATCACACGAGCTGGATTCCAGGTTAAATGAAGAATACCCCTTTCCCCTGAAAAAAAGATATAGTTGATGCAAAATGGGTAAAGCTAGACTGACGTTCACAGGCTCACGCTGACCTGTGGTGAGGAGGCACGATACCTCCTGGAACTTATGCCGACTATTCTACGAGTCTCGGACACTGTGGATGCAGGTCACCTCCCACAAGTTGATGTCCAAGCAGCTCCAAAGCTCAAGAGGAGTGATGTGATGGGCAGCTGTGGGGCCGAAGTGACACAGGTCTTTGAAGGACGACGTGGAGGACTGGGTCACACTTTCAAGAACCCTTCAGAATGTTTCGTCATGGAAGCTCAGACTGTCAGATTAAAAGGGGTAGAAGGTGCAGGAGGCCCAGAATTTGGAAATAAGGTGTACCCTGTTGCTAAAACATAAAATTAATAAGTATTGGATCAGAGGTAAGAAAGGCAAACTCACCGTAGCAACAACAGCAGAAGTCACACATAATAAGTGTGTACTGTGTGCCTGGTTTATTCTAGGCTGGGGGTTCATATAAGTTTGGGAAAACATTCTATGGGGTGGGAAATGGACAGTAAACAAAATAAATATGTACATTATTTTGTATATTGTGAGATAGTAAGTGCCAATATGAAAAATAAAGCAGATAGAGAGTGTGGGGCAGGGAGTGGGTGTTGTAATTTCAAGTTGGTAGTTGTGGAGGGTTTCAACGACTAAATAACATTCAGCAAGACACACTCTCATGACCCGAGAGGAGCATTGCAGGAAGAGGGATCCCCAAAGTGTCCAAGCACTGAGGCATGAACTTTCCTGGCACGTTCAAATCAAAGCAAAAAGGCTGATGTAGCTGGAATGGAGCGAAGTTCAGGTAAGAACAAGGTGACGGGAATGAAGTCAGAGAGCTAACAAGACTGAGGGTTCTTGGGACGACCAGGTTGATACTTATCCCATCAAAGGGCATATTGTCATCATCATCTTTTTATTCTTCTCCATCTTTTCCTTGCTCTAACATTTTCTAGGCACTTTGACAAGCAGATGACCTGGAGGGTCTTCTCAACCCTCATAACAACCCTTTGAGGCAGATCGTTTATCATTCTTATTGCACATACAAGAAATCAAGGTCTGAAAGGTCACAAGCTCCGTGGCAAAGGCTCAGCACTTTTTCTCTCATGCTATCCTGCCTCCATTTCCAAAGCACCGTTTAATTGTGTCGCACCTTCCAGCTTTGGCTCATAGCTTTTCACATAAGAGCATCCAAGAAACTCTTGTGTATACCTGTCAAATGCTTTTTTTTTTTTTAACTTTGAAAAAACAAGGTTTATTATTCACAGGTCCTGGGGGGTACACATCGTGCGGGGCCACATAGCAAGAGGTTTGGTCAGGAGGTGAGGAACAGGAGTATACACTAGAGAGCAAGAGCCCACACTAGCAGACCTGAGGTTCTTCCTTCATTCTGGTTGAGGGTGAGGTGCCTACGGTTTCGCAGGTTCACTCTTTATTGGTGAGTTTAAAACATGACAGCGGGAATTAAAGCACAGGGAGGGAAAAGCAGGGTCACTCAAATGATCAGTTATCTACGTCAACCAGGGCTTTCTAAAAGGGAAACTTCATGGGTGGGGTGGCCTGGCTCTTTATATAGTTGTATAGCTGGCAGTGGGTTTATTTGAGATGGATTTCTTTGAAATGTATACCTCAGCAATCAAAAGCTTAATGTCAGGCATGCACTTACATTACAGTGAAAAAAACTAATTGTCAGGCACTTACACCACACTGCTTCTTTCTAATCAACCATGGTATCTCATGGTAAAAACATGCCTTTTGAGATTGGCTTTTTTGACTCAGAACATTGTCTTTGCGATTATTTAAGTTATTTTGTGTTATAATAGCTTGTTCCTTTTTGTTGCTGAGTAATATTCCATGGTATGGATGTACCACAGCTTGTTTATCCATTTACCTGTTGCAGGATATTGGGTTGTTTCAGTGTTGGGTTTTACAAATAAAGCTGCTGTAAATATTCATGTGCAGCTTTTCAGTTCACTTGGATAAAATACTCAGAAGTAAAATTGCTGAGTCATATGGTAGATATATTTTAAAATTTTAAGAGACTTCAAAACTGTTTTCCCAAGCAGCTGCATCATTTTCCATTCCCATCAGCAATGTATGAAACTTCTGTTTTCTCTAGATGCTCATCAGCATTTGGTGTTATTGGTATTCTTTATTTTAACCAATCTAATAGGTGTGTGGTAGTATTACATGGTGGTTTTAATTTTTCATTTCCCTAATGATTAGTGATGTTGGACATTTTTTCCCTTATGCTTATTCTGTCAATTGCTTTTGATGCCTCATCTTCCTTCTCACTGGCAATGGTACAGATGCAACAGGCAGACAGTTTCTCTGGGCCTCCCTGTTATGGACTGCATGTTTGTGTCTCCCTTAAATTTGTATGTTGAAGTCCCAGTCCCCGAAGGGATGATACAAAGAGGTGGGGCCTTGGGGAGATAATTATGTTTAGTTGAGGTCATGAGGGTAGAGGCTCCAAGATGGGATTAGTGCTGTTATAAGAAGAGGAGGAGACCAGAGCTTTCTCACGTCATCTTGTGAGGATGTAGCAAAGTGTCTGTCTGCAGACCAGGAAGACGGCCTTCGTCAAAACCTGACCAAGTTGGCACCCTGCTCTTGGACTTCTAGCCTCAGAACTGTGAGAAATAAATTCCTGTTGTCTAAGCCACCCCATCCATGTATTTTTGTTATAACAGACCAAGTGGACTGAGATGCTCTTGTTTGTTTTGCACAACATTTCCTTTTTGAGTTGTGGTGTGGGGCCTTGTTCATAGCACGGACCTTCCCCACATGCTTGTTGGTACTTGGTTGTGAACCACCATCTTCCATAACAAAATTCTCCTTTGTCCCCATCTCTTGCTTTGAGAATTGCTATCCAATTATTAATTTTTGTTTTTGTGTTTTCTCCTCTCTCTTTTGCCAGTTTGTAGAGGCAGGATCTGCCAGGTGTTCCTTGCTGCCCACCGAGCAGTCTTTCTCATTTTACAAAAGCTGCTGTGGTTGAGACTTTTGGCACTCAGCCACTTCTGGTTCTTTCTCCTACTGGTAGAGAATTGCATTTCTCTGCCCCTTGGCGTTAGGTTAGGTCCTGTGAGTGGAAGCGATGCTGCTCCTTCTGGGCAGAGGCATTCAATTCCTGGCGTGAGATCTTTGGGGCTTTTTTCCCTGATTGAGGCAAACCCTGAGGCATCTGTTGAGGTGGAGGGTCCATGAGCTCCATGAACACTGAGGCACCACACAAACAACAGTGGCTGCCGTCCTGGAAAGCTGCCAAGGCTTGAATAATCACTTTTGTTGCGTCACAGATGTGATTTTGGTGTGTGTGTGTGTGTGTGTGTGTGTGTGTGTGTGTGTGTGTGTTGTTCCTGTAGCATCACCTAGCTTATACTGATTGACACCTCTTTTTCTGCAAGACCAGGTTGAGTGTCAGGCAATACTCTGATTTTTACTCAGTGTGAGGTTAGAATTTGAGGTTTTCTGGGAGACAGACTTGCGTTGTATGATCTAGGGCAAATGGCTTTGCCTTTCTGCATTTTCTGGTTTTCTTTTCTGTAGATCGAAGAGACTTATACCTACCTTCTAGGGTTGTTGTGAGAATTAAACGTAGTAACACGTGTAATGTAGGTGGTATACAGTAGGCGTTTAATGAATGCTTGTTTTCGTTCTCCTTTTCCTGCACCATCATAAACTTGAAGATTACGTGCCCATTTTATTTTTTTTTCTCCCAAGGATTTCGCTGCTTTCTCATTAACCAGTGTTTCCTTGTTGCCAGGACTTAGTGCCAAGTTAACCATCTCCCTTGTTGCTTCCTCTGACTTCTGAAAGATGAAATTGTCAGCAAGGCAAGGCGAAGATTGATCAGATGAGACACCCAGCAGATGTCCAGAGAGTCTGAGTCCCCACTGCTGCTCCGTCCTGCCTCTGTGCCAGTTCTGTAATCTGTATTAGGAAAACATGGTCTGCTTGATTGCTCTGTAACAGACTTTCACAACATTAGCAGTTGCTCCCCTTTCTTTTAGTTCTCCATGATATTTGTTTTCATTTTCAATTTTTATCCAATTCAATTAGATGCTTGTTTTGTCTCTGGCTCTGAGCTGGGCGTGGGGGATACAGAGGTGGATTAAGGCGTAGCTCCTGCCTGCAAGAAAGTCACTCTGGTGAGGGGAACAGATAAGGTAGACAAACCCACCCACCCACCCACCAACCAACCAACCAAGAGGACAACCCCAAATACTGTGATGACTGCAAACACGTACGCATGTACATGATACAGAAAAAGGACTAGGGAGGAACTGATGAATTCCTTTGGGTCTAGGAGTGGGAGAGGGATGATGTCTTTTTCCAAAAGATTGTTTCATTAGGGTTTTGATGGGTGAATAGGAGTTCACCAAGCAGATTATGAAGGAAGAGCATTTGGGAAGGAGAAACAGCATTTGCAAAGGCACGGTGACATAAGACGTGAATAGTTCTGGGCAATATATGAGATTTGGTGTTTAACAGAGCGTAAAGGGCAAAGTGGGAAGTGGTAGGAGGTGAGGTAGAAGGTTTTGCCAGGCAGGCCAGTGGGGAGAGGACACATTCTTGAGTATATGAGCATTTATTAGACCTACTTGTCTTCGAGGTTTACCCTTTATTGCTTTTTGCTAGCCATGCCCTTCAGTTAATAAGATTGTATTTGTTGCCTTGTCTGATAATGTTGGGTGGTGAGCCCTCATGGGTCTGGATGGAGTAGAGGGCTCTTGAAATGTGCAGAAAAGAACATGGAGTCAGGATAAAGGTGGACTTGGGCTCAAATCTGACAATGTGTTTTATTAACCGCGTGCTCCTGTGCCTGAGGTCTCTATTACCTCCTCTGCAGAGGGGGGAAAATCATGCCTGCCTCACTGAGCATCTGTGAGGACTAAAATGAAAGAAATATTTAAAATACTAAGCACAGAACTTGGTGTCCATTGGGTACTCAGTACATCTCCCAGTTAGAGAAATCAGTTACTTGTGTTTGGGAATTGCATTAACCTCATAAAGAAACAGCTGAAAATTGTTACGACTGATTTAAAAAATACAATTATGCTTTTTTTTTTATCCTTTTGAGAAAAGTTCTTAGTTCTTTTTCATGACAAAACTTTCAGGGCCCTCAAAGGAGGAAAACAAACTTGCAAAAAAAAAAAGAAACTTGAAACAATATGACATTTCTGTTGTATCAAACCTCAAAGGTCTTACCTTGAGATTATTTTGGTAAATCCATTTACATTTTTTACTCCCCCCACCCCCAAACATCATGTGTTAGAACACATTGCTGTTTTGACGTCTCCATTGTGATATTTTTTTAAGCCATCAGTAGAGTTTTAAATATCTCAGGACTGAACTCTGGCCTTTGAGGAAGGCAAACCAATTATTTCCCAAATGATTCGGTAGAGCAAGCCGCTGGCATTTGTTTCCTGGCAGCTTAGAAAGGAAATGCGAAACTGGTGGCTTTTTAAGGAAGAGGATGTGCAGTCACACAGGAGCTCAGAAACTTGTCCACCCCGTTTCAAGAGGAAGCCCTGGTATTCCTGGAGAACAGCTGGGGCCAGGGTTTCACGCAAATGGTTTTGCAGCTGACTCAGACAAAAGAAAAGCAGTGCTGGTGGGTGGGATAAAGGTGGTCACAGATGTCAAGGGCTGACTGAAGTCTTATATAATCATTTGATGGTTCCAACAACTCTAGATAGAGACTTTTAGTCCCCTTTTACAGATGTGGAAACTGAGTCTTAGAGAAGTGAAGTCTTATTCAAGGTCACAGGGCCAGGAAGTTGAGGGCTGTTTTTGCCTGACACTGGAGTGTGTGATCTTAAGCACGTGGCTTTGCTGCCTGGGGGTCTTTATGCTGTGTGACCTTGGGCAACTTACTAACCTCTCTGAGCATTTCAGTTTCTTCTTCCATCAGACAGAGATGATAGTATCTACTACCTACTTCTTGGTTGTGAGGATCAGGTATATTTCCTGAGGATGAGACACCTAGTGAAAATAAGTGAGACATTGTAATTAATTGGGTTCTGAGTACACTGACTAATATGTCTTATGGTTATACCCTCCCTAGCTCCATCCTGTTCCATACCTGGCTGTCAGTTTGCTGTCAGAGGTGGTTCCCCCATGGACCACAATACACATCCCTCATCCCCTTTATCTTTTCCCACCTTCCCACCTCTGGCTTTTGTTTCCTCCCCACAGGGTTCCCTGACTTCTGAAGTTCTTACTGAAATTCCCTTTCGTCGAGATATTATAAGTTTCCTGGTGAAGTTTTTGGGGTACATAGAAGAGAGGCAACTGACCAGACTGGGGGTTTAGTGGAGATTCCTAGAGAAGCTGACCCTTGGGGGATGACGAGGATTTGGGTAAGAGGAGAGAGGAGAGGCGAGAGGGATTGCAGGCTTGTGCAGGGGCATAGCACGTTCTGAGACCCACGAGTATTCGTACAAGATAATGGGTGAGGGTGGAATGTCAGTATTGTTAAAAATTGGATGAGTATTTTTCCACCTTGTTTCCTCAGCTAGACTGTTAGTCCCAGGAGAGGAGAGACTGCATCTTAATTCCATGCCCCTCACAGTCTGGGGGTGGGCACAGAGCCAGCCCCAGGAGAGACTCAGGTTATTGATTTTTTAATACTCACATGCTAATGAGTTGGATTTTACTGGAAGAAGTGGGCAGCTTAGCAATGCAGAAAGGCCATAGACTTTGGAGTCAGGCAGACCTTATGGAAGTCACTTATTCTCTCTGAGCCTCAGTTTCTTCACCTGTGAGATGGGGGCAACATGTACATGCCTCATAGGATTGCTGTGAAAATGAAATGAGACATGATATCTGTGAAGGGATGGACAGAGCAGGTGCAGTATGTGTTAGTTCTTGTTGTTTTGCTGACTCCCCTGTGAATTAATCCTCACGGCTCATGGAGGTTGAAACTTTGTTGTTGGCAGCTAGGGATGGGTGATTTATCTAAGCAGAAAATTGCCAACGTTGGCCACAGCTCAAGTTAGCTCACTGCAGCTTCCACCCAGGAGGTGCTGCTTTGCCAATTCCCTGTTCTGGAGACCGGAGTATGCTTCCATGGCAGGTAAAATGGAGGAGGACACATGGATGCGGGAAGCATCCTGTTTACTTAGACTCACCTCTGTCAAAGTCGTGGGGGTTAAATAGGCTTGTAGGACGTAGGAAGTGTTCAAGCTTAATACAATCCCTTTATCTGCAGCCCTTGACCATCCCCTCAAAACTTCACCCTTTGCCTACTACAGTGTTTGCTCCACAAGTGTAAGGATCTTTGTTTAGTTTGTATCCCGAGAGCCTTGGACAGTGCCAGGTGCAGAGTAGGGGCTCAGTCATTTTGCTGAAGGAATAAATGCACAACTACCTCCCAAACTCCTTCCCTTATTTGCCTTCAAGATGGAGTTGGCTAGATCACGTCCCATCCCATCCTGTTACTACTTTCTTCATTGGCATGTGCCTGTTTTGCTATAATATCATTAGCATGGAGCAACCAGGAGTGGAGTTCTGTGACATCCAGTCATCCTGGGAAGTCTCATCTCCTGCCTGCCTCATTCGGTCAAACTTAGACGCGAGTTCTTGGCCGATGTTGGTCTCGTGGCTCAAGAATGTACATGCTCTGAGGTGTTTGGTCAGCGTGCTCCCAATGACCTGCTAACCCATGCGTGAGCCTTTGAGTCAATGACTTGGCAGACTCTCAAGCTGCTACCCCAAATGGATGATTTCTCTCCATCCAATAAAAGATCATATAACTTTCCAATTAATGTTATTGATGGTTCTCCCCTCTTCCCACCCCGAGGAACCAGGTCAGGTCAGCAGTCACCAAGCATGTCCTGTGTGCGCCGGGGGAAGGACGCTCACTGTCCACTCTCTTTCCCTCTCCATCTTTCCCTGGCATCAGTGGTCTTCAGATACACAAGTAAGTGTAAGAAATGTAATCACATGTCTAACTGTGCCTGTATCTTGAAAACGCTCCTGGCTGCTGTTTTCAAAGACAATTGAAAAGATGGTAGCTGTACTCACCTTGAAACTTCATTTTTTTTTTTTTTTTACATCTTTATTGGAGTATAATTGCGTTACAATGGTGTGTTAGTTTCTGCTGTATAACAAAGTGAATCTTGAAACTTCATTTTGATTTTCTTGTTCAACACAACGTGACATTTTCTTGAAAGGCATATTCCAATTTAGGAGCCCAAAGGTGGGTCAGTATCATCATGATAAGCGTAATAACTGGCATAAAAAGAATTTCAGATAAAATTAGTGAATGCAGGCTGTCTGCTTGAGTGTTTTGCTAATAAGTACCACCCTGCCATCCCTCATTCTGAAGGACTAACTCATTTTCAGCAGAGCTTCAGTGTACAGTATGAGGTTGATGATCGAACACAAGCTTCACTTAAAGTAGGGCCATCAGGAGAAATGGCTCTGACAGCTGAAGCTGGCCGGGGTGGAGTGCAATGGAATGGGAGTTTCAGGAATGTCGTGTGGAATCTCCACTGACCTTCTGTTTTTATTTCACAATCAAGAGCCATGAATGAGAGAGAAATATGTTAGTTACATTACTTTAAAATAGCCTGGCAAAAACATAATTTCTTATTGATTAGTTTCCCGTCGAAGGCAAGGCCTGTGGATAAAAGAAAATTGACTGCTGAAAATTCTAAAATAAAGTAAATTAGGGAAGATGTTTAAATTTTTAAAAGGAAGAAAAAGGTGTAATCAATGTACCCAGACCTGCCACTTATAAAAAGTACTGCTGAAACTGAGTTCTAAGTTGTTCTTGATCTGATTGACTTGCTTCATTTACTACAGTATTTAAAAAATACGAAATGATTGTTTGGCTTTGCTTTCTATGTTTCAGGTACCATGGAAAGTAAAGAAATGCAGGAATAAAGATTATTCCTGGAAATTACGTAAGGAATTAGTTGGTGGGTTCATATGACATCATAACTCTTTTCGGTTAGAAGCAATAGAAACCTGATCCAAACTGGTTTAAACCAGTGGTCCTCAGTTGGAAGTGGTTTTGCCCCCTAGGGAGCATTTGGAAATGACTGGAGACATTTTTGGTTGTCACAGCTGTGGGGTGAGGATGGCTATTGACTTCTAGTGAGTAGAAGCCAGAGGTGCTGCTAAACATCCTACAAAGCACAAGACAGCCCCCGTCCAGCCAAAAAAGTCAGTAGTTCTAAGGTTGGGAAATTCTGGTTTAATATTTTTTAAAAAGTAGAATTTATTGACCCATCACTGAAAAATCCAGGATAGATGTAGTTGGACCTAGATGTTCCAACAGTGTCATCAGAAGCATCTTTTTCTCTCCAACCTGCTACTTTCCCTGTGAGCTTCTTTCTTAGGAGGTTCTCTCCCTCAGAGTCACAATATAGGACCCAGCAGCTCAATGAAAAAGAGCTCGTCTTTCTCATTGATTCGATTCCCTCCAAGAATCCTGAGATTGGCTCTTGTTGGCTAACCTTTGTTATATCTTTTCTGAACCACTGCTGTGGGGCTGGGTATACTGACTGAGCCCTGGGACACGTACCCACCCCTGACTCTGGGATGGGGGTGTTGGCTTGGTCCGTCTGAGAGAGTGGTGAGGTGTTTCTCCAAAAGGAAAAATGGGGTGCTGTTTCTGGAATAAGGGAGAAGAGATGCTGAACAGCCAAGCAACAGACGTTCACTACGTTTATTTTCTGAGGAAATTCAGAGGGGTGGTGGTACAGGGGATACCAGGACCCCCTCCTCCATCCTTTTTTTTCCCCTATCATCCAAAGTAAGTTATTTTTGACATTCCTGTGATAGTCTTTCTCCCTTTCTCTATCTCTCCTAGTACTCATGTTACATTATAATAAACTTATTTATTTACATATCCATCTGTTTTCCTAAACTGTGAGCTTCTAAACACGGGGATTACATCTAATTCATCTTCATGTTTCCAATACCTTGCTCCGGGTAGAGCACCCAGTAGGCTACAATAAAACTTTTTTTTTTCTATAAAGAAAGAGTAAAGGAGAGCTAAAAAGTCAGTTTGGTCTTATTAGACTATTGATTAGCCATTAATCAGATGTTTATTGAGCAGCTACTATGTGCCCGACACACCATCAAGCCCTGGAGACATAGCAGGTAACAGGGCAGGCACATGTCGAGTGTAGCATCTGGGGAGGTGGCAGCCGTTGGACAAGTAATCAAGTGGGTTGCATGATGCAAAGGGGAAGTTCCGAGAGCATGGGTCCACCTTAGAGTGGGACTCTGGGGAAATGATACTTGAAGGGGACAGCCTGGAACGTTGAGTGAGAGCTAGTTTTGAAAGATGTGGTGAAAGAGCTTTCTGTGCAAAGGGAATGGCCTGTGCAAAGGCCTTGAGAAGGCAGTGGGGCACACGGTCATGGTTATTATGACCTGTTTGCAAGACGGGGTAGCATTTCAGATCTGATTTAAGGAAGGGTGGCCTCAGTTCTCCACTTTGATGAGTCTCTTAGGCAGTGATTGTTTAGTTTCAAGGAACAGAAACACAGTCAAAGAAATTAAAGTAAATAGGAAGTTTTATTGTCAGGACACAGAAGGTTCTCAGGGGATCCACCATAACAGCTGGACCTCGTGGGACCTGGAATGTTGTTAGCCAGCCGTTCTCTGTGTCTTGCTCTCTGGGGCTCATCTTTGCACATCTGCTCCAGTCTCTTCTCTGCACACCAGCATCTGCCATTGAGATCTCAGGTTCTGCTCTTGATCACTTTCCACTTGCCCAGGGCTCTGGCTCTTCCTCTTTATGACCTTATTTTTCCTGCTTCTAACACCCTCTGACCAAATCAGCCTATGTCTCCCTTTCAAATTTCCAAGTGTAAGAATCTGATAGGCCCAGGTGATGGGAGGTGGAAATAATAAAGATGCAGAAAGTTGGGCAAACATTGCTTCAGATGTTACTTTTGTGAAATGTTAGTAACTTAACATGTCTGGATTCCAGCCTCATGGAAAATATCACCCCCAGATAATAGTCTTGGGTACATAGTCAAGGTAATTCTTACCCCATTCTTCTCACTCAGAATACTCCAGCCATGCTGGTATTCTGGTTTCTCAAACATACAGCCTTTGCACATGCTGTTTCCTCTTCCAGAGATGCTCTGCTCTCCCGCTCTTTACTTGGTTAATCTTTATTATCCTTTAGGTCTTAGCTTAGACGTCATTTTCTCAATGAGGTCCTTCCTGACTCCCTGAATAGAATCGGTTTTGCCCTTTCTGGTTCATGGAACCCTATTCTTTTCTCTTAGCTTTTATCAGAATTTGCAATTTTATAAGTTTTGTACAATTATTCTTCCAAGACTTTTAACTCTTTGAAGAGAAGGAATCACATCTGCCTGGCATCTGGTAGGTGTCCAATAAACACTGGTTAAATTGGTAAAGTAAATGTAATTATCCAGAGGGAGGTCCCCTTGAAAATTTTGTTTGCAAAGGGTAAAACCTTCTGTTTAAGATGGTTGCATCTTTACTTGATGGTAGGAGAACACCTTAAGTAGGGACAACTCTGATATTTGATATGGATGCTAAATAGAAGATGCCCAAATAAACTTCACACGTGAGTTAGGAAGATCCAGTCTCTGCTCCCAGGTTTCTTCCTTCTGTTATTTTAGGATGATTCACAGGGCCAACTTGTACCAAAATTTTGGCAAAGAGAAGGGAAACTAACATTTGTTGGGAAGCTATTAATGGCACTTTATAAACACCATCTCATTCAGTTCTCTTGACAACCCAGTAATGTGGGGGATACACCTTATAGACAGTCTCCTTCAACTTCTGTTCCAGCATCTGTCAACTGTGCTGTCTGTACTGCAGAGGCTGGAAGCCTAAAAGGTACGTTTCCAAGACTCCCTTGCAGCTAGGATCCTGGATATCATTCAGGTTTTACAAATCAAATGCACCCTGCGAGTCTTGAATTTAGAACTGAGTTAGAGGGGAGAAGGGCATAATGCAGTCCACCTTGTGGGTGGATCACTGCAGAGTCAAAGTGGTTCTATAGCCATTAGCTCCCTGAGTTGGTGACTTCTTGTAGCAATGGTGGCAGTTTTCCCGATTATCATAGAGGTAGGGAGATTTGGGGGCAGGGAGTTGTTCTTGGAAGCTCCAACTCTTTGAATGCTTCTAAGTCAGTTTACACCTAGTGATGTGTTCCTTTCTGCTTAAAGTAGCTGAAGTGATTTCTGTAGTCTGCAACTGAGAAATACCTAAAACAGCAGGTTTCTTATACCCTGTCCTCTCCCCACATTTTACAGATGAAGATCTGAGGTCTGAGGATCAGGGTTCAAATGACCTGACTCAGGTTTCATGGCAGGTTAAGTGGCTGAGAACTTGAAACCAGACTGACTCTTTCCATTTGTCTGTCTTCACTGCTGCCACCCGGTTCTTTTCTCTGGGCTGCTTTTCTCTCTCTCTTTCTTCCAATATCCTTCTACCACGGAACACTTCATTCCAAACAGATGGGATCTGACAGTCATATTCATTCCAAGGCCTTAGGGATGTGATGTAACTCTTCCCAGGCATCTCTACATCTTTCAGAGGACCGTGGGGACAGGGTGATGCTGAACCCTATGGCAGGGCATGACTCACAAGTGGAATCCCAGACACCATGGCAACCACTTGAGGCAGAGGTGAGGGTACAGGGAAGAAAGCTAGGATGGGAGAGAGTGGAAGGAAGGTCAGGAAAAATAACTTGGGTTCTCATCTCTTAATTGTCCTGGCCTGATTTCCTTGAGGCATGTGTTAATCTTCCCAATTTGCTGAAGGGGGCTTGCCCCAGGTGGTAAGCTTCCTAAAGCTTTGGATTTGGGTTTATAAGCCTGTTGGAGCATGCTCCCCCTTCTGACCCACTCCCAAGAGCTCTCCTGTCAGATTTTAGACATGCCAGCTAATTCCTTTCTATAGATTTGCCCGGCTTTATTAGGAGTAATGGTCTCCAGGGTATTTTTCTTTATAGACATTATAATTAGTAATTGTTTTGAAGGCCAATTGCTGTTAAACTACTTATTTTTTCTTTTCCTGGAGGACAGGACAATTTCCAAGACTGATTATTTCACAATTGAAATTCCATGTCTCCCAGAGGTCGATTTTTATAGTGGTTGGTGGAAGCAAAATCCTCTCTTGATTTTTTTCCATTACGCCTTCAGACAGACAGACAGACAGACACACAGACACACAGACACACACACACACACACACACACACACATTCCTGGGAAGACAAGCAGAAAAACAAAGCCTGCACTGAGTGTTCAACAGCTTTTATAGACAGTTGCCTGCCTCTCTGGCTAATGGGATAGATGATAAATGCTCCCAAGATACCATTTCAGTCAATTAATTAGTTAATGTTTAAAGATGGAAAGTGTCATGTAGTCAGAGAACATTATGATTTTCTTAATAAAAAAGACTTGAAGTGAGAAAAAATAGGAATGAAAAGACAGTGCAAGTTTTGCCTTTGAACTGTAATTCGTCTCTCTGATTCTGTAGCCAGTTACAGGGCAGTAAGCATCTGCCTGTTGTCAGGTCACCTCCATGAAGTTCTCTCTTTGGGTCAGAAATTTTCAGTACAGTAAGTTTGATGACGTAGCTATTTTTTTTTTCTTGTAAGTGGAACGAGGGTAGGGATATCTAGAGCTGGGTTTGTTGTTTGGGGCTCTGAAGCTGGGTTGGAGCAATTCCTAAATCAGTCACGCTCAGGAAGGACTGGCAGATGAGGGTGTGGCATGCAAGCGCTTCTTTAAGATGCCCCAAGGTTCAAGATCCAGGAAGTAAAATTCAGTCCTTTCTTATGAGGCTTTTGAGCTTTGAGCTGGAAACAAGAGGGAAAGCAAAAGATGGGATGTTGGGTGAATATTAACTGAAGTGAAGATGGGAGTATAAGCATTGGTGTTAATGAAAGGAGAGGGTCGCAGAAAATGACCACCATTAGGGCTGCAGCACCCAGTTCCCATGATTTTGCACTGTTGCTTCCATGCTGGTTGGGTGGCCGCTTTGGTGAGAAGGTTTGGGGTGAGGTCAGACAGCCCACATCAAACACAGGTTCATCAAATCCATCCACTCCAACCTTCCTAGACAGATGCCTGCATCACCCATTCTACTGCTTGCACCTTATCTGCCTGTTGAGAGGATCTTTCAGAAAGGGGGTGCATCTGAGAAGCACAGACACAATGGTTTCTTGAAATTCCATTCAATTCAGATATTTGAGAAAATAACAGTGTTTGATTTGAAGACACATCCCTTGTATGACATACTCATGATTGTGGGCTGATAAAAGACTTTTTATTTTCTCATCACAGCTGCTCAGACATTTTTCATTAACAGAATTTGGAAAACAATTGATTAAAGCATAATCTCTTGTCTTCCCACACAGTAGCTAGTAGTGATGGAGAATTCAGGCTCTGGAGTTAGGTCTGAGGTCAAAAGTCTGGCTCTCACCCACTAGCTGTGTAGTGTAAACTTGTAGTTTCCTTATCTGCTCAGAACCTCAACTTCCTCATCTGTAAGTGGGGATCATAAAAATATTTATCTTGGGAGGATTAGAGAGAAAGTTATTTATTCATTCATTGCACAAATATTTATTTTTATTTTAAAAATAAATAAATTTATTTATTTATCTTCGGCTGCATGGGTCTTCGTTGCTGCATGTGGGCTTTTTAGTTGCAGCGAGCAGGGACTACTCTTCGTTGCGGTGCACAGGCCTCTCATTAAGGTGGCTTCTCTCGTTGCGGAGCACGGGCTCTAGGTGCACGGGCTTCAGTAGTTGTGGCTCGTGGGCTCTGGAGCGCAGGCTTAGTAGTTGTGGCATATAGGTTTAGTTGCTCTGCGTCACGTGGGATCTTCCCCGACCAGGGCTCAAAACCCATGTACCCTGCACTGGCAGGCAGATTCTTAACCACTGCACCACGAAGGAAGCCCCACAAATATTTATTGAGCTTCTGTGACATGGCAGGCAGGTACTGGCATGTGGGTCTCTCAGTAGTAAGACAGGAAAGTTCCTTGTCTTTATGAAGTTTATATTCTCATGAGGAGGCAGACGGTAATTGAGTTAATTAAAAATGATGATAGGGCTTCCCTGGTGGCGCAGTGGTTGAGAGTCTGCCTGCCAGTGCAGGGGACACGGGTTCGAGCCCTGATCGCGGAGGATCCCACGTGCCGCGGAGCAACTGGGCCCGTGGGCCACAACTACTGAGCCTGCATGTCTGGAGCTTGTGCTCCGCAACAAGAGAGGCCGCGACAGTGAGAGGCCCACGCACCGCGATGAAGAGTGGCCTCCCCTCGCCGCAACTAGAGAAAGCCCTCGCACAGAAACGAAGACCCCACACAGCCAAAAAAATAATAAATTAACAAATTAATAGACATCTTCTTTTAAAAAAATGATGATGGACTATGAAGAAAATGCAGTTAAGGAATGTGATAGAGAATGGCTGGGCATGGAAGGTGGGCAACTTAGCTAGGGAGGGCCTCTCTGAGATGACACTGAATTGGGAAATGAGGGCTGACAAGGAGTGAGCCGCACGAAGATCAGCAGAAGAGCATTGTTGGCAGAGGGAACAGCAAGTGCAAAGGTTCTGAGGTAGGAAGAGCTAGACATGCTCTAGAAAGGAAAGGGCCAGCAAGGCCATAGCATGGGAAGTGATGTGGGGGCCTGGGCAGAGATGTAGTCCAAAGGGTAGGCAGGGGCTGGATCATATAGGGCCTCAGAAGCGATGATCATAAAAAGTGCATAAAAATGCAGTCTCAGTCTAGTGCCTGGCATAGAGTCAGTGCTCAAAAATCTGTTTCTTTTCTTTATAATTCCTTTTCCTTGAAATGGTGTTGAATTTTGGTCAGGGTATCAAATTCCCATCCTGGCTTCTTCTTCCTCCCCTAGAGCTGAAAGGATCTGTTAGTTTAGTAACAAGGAAGGGTTCCCATTTCTCACAATGCCACAGACCATGGGAAGGAACTGAGTAAGAGTTCCCTGTGTCTCAGAGGGAGGGGGAGTAGGATCCAAGATGCTCAGGAAGCTATGATTACCCATTGAGTAGATAGAATGTGAGACATTAATAAGCTTGGATTTAGACAGTATTAATTAGAATACAACTTATATGAGCTGGACTTTTAAGAATCTGGAACCCTCAAATAACCAGAATACAGACTATTCTTTGCTTCGAGGAGAAGGGCAAAGACAAGGAATATGATGATAGCAATAATTTTTTAAATAAAAAATTCCACCCTTCAAAGACCTCTGCTGATTCAGCCTAGTTTCTAACACCATCTTTACTCCTCTGGCCTGCAGAATGCTCATCTCTTTCAGAGAGACACAATTTCTTGGGGGGGATTTATTTACAGTGAACAGCATTGTGGGCTAACATATTGATTCTTTTTCCAAGTAGTAAGGGAGGAAATTAATGGCATTTTCAGTTTTATCCCTCAGCTAACCAGGAAAAAAGAACCCTAAACAAACAAACAACAACAACAAAAAATGACTGTGTGCTGAGTCCTGGTTAATCAAGTTTTTGCTGCGGTTGGTAGACAAAAGCTGAGCAGATTTCTTCCAAGTGGGTGCAAAGTAGGGCTGGATTTTTCTGTAATTTTTCATTAGGACCAAAAGAAGAAATCACATCAATCAGAGATAATTTCTCTGGGCTTCCCAGAGGGGTATGAAAGGAAGAATGAACTCCCTGTTGCTCTGAAGTGGCAGCAAGTGACCATCCAACAGATGAATCAAACAGATGGGATGAAGTGTCAATGTGAAATTGATATGCACCCTGGTGATGGAAAAGAAGAAACTGCTTAGAAAGTGACATAGAGGATGCATAGAGTGGAGATCTTGCTGAATACCAAAGGCCTGCTGTACCCTTGATTTGGCCTCTGGAGAATGATGGAGTAGAGGGAGACATTTGGCCAAAATCTCATAGTGAAAACGATTAACAAATAAATTAATTACTTTAATAAACATTCAGTAAGCATCCACTCTATACCAGATACTATGCTAAGGTGATAAGTTAAAGAAATATATCAGCCCTTTTCTCTCCCATATGTCTGCCCTGAAGGTGATAAGTTGGGGAGACTTGGGAGAGGCAAGGGATATTGATGATTAAATTCAGGGTTATGAGAACCATGACAGAGGGGACACAAGGGCTCTGGCCTAGGGATTCAGAAATGGCTTTTTGGAAAAGATGTCTGATTTGGAATATTTTCTAATTATAGGGTTACTGTTGACCCTTGAACAATGCAGGGATTTGGGGTGCTGACCCCTGCACAGTTGAAAATCTACATATAACTTTACAGTTGGCCCTCCCTATCTGGTTCTGCATCTGGGGATTCAACCAACTGCCCATGATGTAGTACTATATTACATATTTAGTGAAAAAAATAAGTGGACCCATGCAGTTCAAACCCATGTTGTTCAAGGGTAACTATATTACCTGTTTTTTTATGTTGAGATCCTATATGTTATCTATGGCCACATAACAAATCACCCCGAAACCCCACAAATTTATTATCCCATAGTTTTTGTGGATCAAGAGTCTGGCTGTGAGTTAGCGGGGTCCTCTGCTTCATGGTTTTGCACAAGACTACAATCAAGTGTTGGCGCATGGTCTCATCTGAAGACTCTATTGGGGATGTATCTATTGCCAAGCTCACTCAGTGGTTGTTGGCAGCACTGAGTTCTTTGATGGCTGTTGGCCAGAGCCTACCCTCAGTTCCTTGCCACTTGGGTCTCTCCCACATGGCAGCTTGCATTATCAAAGCATGCAGAATGGGAGGACAATACAGAGAGTCGTCCAGCAAGATATGTCATAATCTTTTCTAACCTAATTATGGAAGTGACACCCATCACCTTTAGACTTAGAAGAAAGTCACACTCTAGGGAGGAGATTTCACAAGGGCATGAACATAAGGAGATGGAGATGACTGGAGGCTATGTCAGAAGCTATCTATCCCAGATCCCAGAAGCAGACCCTGGAATAGGACTCATTTTAAACTGATCTGTCAGGAAGTGTTTCCAGGAAAAACACAAGGAAGTATGTGATACCAAGCAAAGTCCTGCAGAGGAGAACTTTGGCTCAATCTGCAAGGGTGACTGGAGACAGCCTATTTTGGAGTTATCCCCATTGGGGGCAAGGGAGTTGGAGTATTTATATCCTGTACCTGCCACTCATTGGCTAAGGGCTGCTTTTGGGGGGACATAAATTCCCAGGAACTTGTGGTTCTCCAAACATGAAGAGAAAGTGGGTTCCAGTAGCCGGAAGCTGTTGAGTGTGAAAGAACATGGTGTGCATGAAGATGTCCAAGGGATCCTAGGGGTGTGGGAGGGCAGTGACAGCATCTGCTACTCATGTTCATTATAAAAATTTGTGAAAATAGGAAAGTATAAAGAAATGGATAGTTCTGTAGGAATAACTGCTACTGGAAATGAATGTTAAAGGTTGAGTAGAAATGATTCCAGGAAAAGGAGGTGGGGAGGAGAGATGTAGGCAGAGGATTGTGGAGGTGAGTGAGCATAGCACATTACACTAAGTAGTTTACAAAAAGAGATTCTAAGTAAAGCATAGGGTAGGGATCCATGGGCCACAGATGGGGTTTGTCTGGCCTACACATTGTTTAAAAAATTTGAGCCAATATCGAAAAATGGCAGATCCTATACAAATATCTGGATTTCCTTATTCTTTTGAAAATGAGGAAGAGCTTGCAATACTGACTCTGTATTCCTGCTGGGAAAAGGGGCTGGACCAGTGAAATTGCTGAATTTTTGAGTTGGGGCATGCACTTGTGGTTTTCTCTGGGCCCAGCACCCTCCGCTGCATCCCTGTAGACCTTTGAGATTGGGACCTCTGGTCTGAGTGTGTCAAGTGAGTGGTGGAAGATGAGATTGGCAAGAGCTACATAGTTCAGGCCCTCAAATATCATCCTAAGGACTGAGGAGGAGGTCCTGGGGGCACTGGGGAGCCATTGAAGGTTTTAAGTATCAGGGAGACATGGTGAGCTTTGTGCTCTAGAAAGCCCTAACCACTTGACCCCACTGACACACAAAATCAGGTCTGGGAATCAGCTATTATCTAGATTAAACTTGTAAAATGGGTCTCAGATGTTCAGAATTAGGTTAATTATAATCCTTGTTCATGACACACTGTCATCATTTCTCTAAGAATGAACCTCTTTTATTTTACTTTAATTGATTAAATATTTAATAATCTAATAAATGCCCTTGTAATTATCATCCAGTCCACATGCCGTAACATTGACAATAGCTTCCGACCATTTCCGTCTCACCTGTTAGTGGATTCTGTTCTCTTTGCTTGTTCATCAACCATTTCCCATCATAGTAACCTGGTAAAGGTTAGATGAACTTAGAAGTCACCTAGTCCATCTGTTTTTAAAGACTCTTTCTGTTATACATATACATGTATCTATTCTTTTTCAAATTCTTTTCCCATTTAGATTATTACAGAATATTGAGCAGAGTTCCCTGTGCTGTACAGTAGGTCCTTGTTGGTTATCTATTTTAAATATAGCAGTGCGTACATGTCAATCACTTTGCTGTACACCTGAAACTAACACAGCATTGTTAATCAACTATACTCCAATATAAAATAAAAATTAAAAACAGAATCTTTCTATCCAGTTTGGAAATTCACTGCTTCAGCAAGCAGCCGGTTCTAGTCGTTAGAGAGTTGGTTCTGTCCACTGATTCTAGCTGTGCTGTCTGTTAACTTCTTCCATTCACCTGGGATCTGGTAAACACCATCTTTATTCAACGTGTACTGAGCACTTCCCTTGGACAAGGCACTGTGGGGAATATAAAGTGGTTAAGACAAGGTTTTCTGCACCAGCAGAGTTTATAGTTTAGTAGAGGAGATAAGACAAATACACAAATAATTATAATTATAATACAATGTCAAGAGTGCTGTGTATTATAAGAGAGGAACAAGCAAAGTGTTATTGGAATTCAGGGAGAGAGACAGATTAATTCCAGGTAGAGGAATTTGGAAGAGCTTCAGGCAGGAGGTAGCATTTGGGCTGTGCCTTGGTGGGAGGTGGAGATAATGATTTTGCAAACTGGGAAGAGTCGATGGGATCATGCTATCCAGGCAGAGGGAACAGCATGGACAAAGGCATGGAGGTGGGGGAGCACAGGGCCAGTGACTCCCAGGGCAATGATTATGGGTTTAGATTCTCTTTGTCCAGGAATCTAGATGAAGAAGTCAGAGGTTGAGGTCACTGCAAGGGGACTGAGGCCACAGGCATTCATGGTATAGACTGTTTAACTGCCATATTCCCTCACCTCTTCTTCAGCTTTACTAATTCTTCCCCATCCATCTCCTCCTCCAGGAAACCTTCTATACTTCCAATTGTTGGCCTAAGTACCTCCCTATGTACTCCCAAATCTCGGTGGGTTTACGTCTGTCTTAGGCCTCACATCTGTCCTGTCTTGTCATGGCTGTGTTATGATTGTGTGTTTATATCTTGTTCGCCTCCAAAAGACCAGCGCAGTTTAGGGCTGGAATCATGACTTCTATTCCACCATGTCACCAATACGTAGCACAGTGCCTGGCTATGGTGGGTGTTCAATATATAGTGTCAAGTGAGTGAATGCTTCCTATTCTGGTCTTATTACTGTCCATTTCTTTCCTTCATATCCTGCCCATTGGACTTAGAATGTGTATTTGGCTCCCTCTACTTTGCTGTCACTCAAGGTCCTTACTTTGCCTTATTCGCAGGGACTACTCTTCGTTGCGGTGCACAGGCCTCTCATTAAGGTGGCTTCTCTCGTTGCGGAGCACGGGCTCTAGGTGCACGGGCTTCAGTAGTTGTGGCTCGTGGGCTCTGGAGCGCAGGCTTAGTAGTTGTGGCATATAGGTTTAGTTGCTCTGCGTCACGTGGGATCTTCCCCGACCAGGGCTCAAAACCCATGTACCCTGCACTGGCAGGCAGATTCTTAACCACTGCACCACGAAGGAAGCCCCACAAATATTTATTGAGCTTCTGTGACATGGCAGGCAGGTACTGGCATGTGGGTCTCTCAGTAGTAAGACAGGAAAGTTCCTTGTCTTTATGAAGTTTATATTCTCATGAGGAGGCAGACGGTAATTGAGTTAATTAAAAATGATGATAGGGCTTCCCTGGTGGCGCAGTGGTTGAGAGTCTGCCTGCCAGTGCAGGGGACACGGGTTCGAGCCCTGATCGCGGAGGATCCCACGTGCCGCGGAGCAACTGGGCCCGTGGGCCACAACTACTGAGCCTGCATGTCTGGAGCTTGTGCTCCGCAACAAGAGAGGCCGCGACAGTGAGAGGCCCACGCACCGCGATGAAGAGTGGCCTCCCCTCGCCGCAACTAGAGAAAGCCCTCGCACAGAAACGAAGACCCCACACAGCCAAAAAAATAATAAATTAACAAATTAATAGACATCTTCTTTTAAAAAAATGATGATGGACTATGAAGAAAATGCAGTTAAGGAATGTGATAGAGAATGGCTGGGCATGGAAGGTGGGCAACTTAGCTAGGGAGGGCCTCTCTGAGATGACACTGAATTGGGAAATGAGGGCTGACAAGGAGTGAGCCGCACGAAGATCAGCAGAAGAGCATTGTTGGCAGAGGGAACAGCAAGTGCAAAGGTTCTGAGGTAGGAAGAGCTAGACATGCTCTAGAAAGGAAAGGGCCAGCAAGGCCATAGCATGGGAAGTGATGTGGGGGCCTGGGCAGAGATGTAGTCCAAAGGGTAGGCAGGGGCTGGATCATATAGGGCCTCAGAAGCGATGATCATAAAAAGTGCATAAAAATGCAGTCTCAGTCTAGTGCCTGGCATAGAGTCAGTGCTCAAAAATCTGTTTCTTTTCTTTATAATTCCTTTTCCTTGAAATGGTGTTGAATTTTGGTCAGGGTATCAAATTCCCATCCTGGCTTCTTCTTCCTCCCCTAGAGCTGAAAGGATCTGTTAGTTTAGTAACAAGGAAGGGTTCCCATTTCTCACAATGCCACAGACCATGGGAAGGAACTGAGTAAGAGTTCCCTGTGTCTCAGAGGGAGGGGGAGTAGGATCCAAGATGCTCAGGAAGCTATGATTACCCATTGAGTAGATAGAATGTGAGACATTAATAAGCTTGGATTTAGACAGTATTAATTAGAATACAACTTATATGAGCTGGACTTTTAAGAATCTGGAACCCTCAAATAACCAGAATACAGACTATTCTTTGCTTCGAGGAGAAGGGCAAAGACAAGGAATATGATGATAGCAATAATTTTTTAAATAAAAAATTCCACCCTTCAAAGACCTCTGCTGATTCAGCCTAGTTTCTAACACCATCTTTACTCCTCTGGCCTGCAGAATGCTCATCTCTTTCAGAGAGACACAATTTCTTGGGGGGGATTTATTTACAGTGAACAGCATTGTGGGCTAACATATTGATTCTTTTTCCAAGTAGTAAGGGAGGAAATTAATGGCATTTTCAGTTTTATCCCTCAGCTAACCAGGAAAAAAGAACCCTAAACAAACAAACAACAACAACAAAAAATGACTGTGTGCTGAGTCCTGGTTAATCAAGTTTTTGCTGCGGTTGGTAGACAAAAGCTGAGCAGATTTCTTCCAAGTGGGTGCAAAGTAGGGCTGGATTTTTCTGTAATTTTTCATTAGGACCAAAAGAAGAAATCACATCAATCAGAGATAATTTCTCTGGGCTTCCCAGAGGGGTATGAAAGGAAGAATGAACTCCCTGTTGCTCTGAAGTGGCAGCAAGTGACCATCCAACAGATGAATCAAACAGATGGGATGAAGTGTCAATGTGAAATTGATATGCACCCTGGTGATGGAAAAGAAGAAACTGCTTAGAAAGTGACATAGAGGATGCATAGAGTGGAGATCTTGCTGAATACCAAAGGCCTGCTGTACCCTTGATTTGGCCTCTGGAGAATGATGGAGTAGAGGGAGACATTTGGCCAAAATCTCATAGTGAAAACGATTAACAAATAAATTAATTACTTTAATAAACATTCAGTAAGCATCCACTCTATACCAGATACTATGCTAAGGTGATAAGTTAAAGAAATATATCAGCCCTTTTCTCTCCCATATGTCTGCCCTGAAGGTGATAAGTTGGGGAGACTTGGGAGAGGCAAGGGATATTGATGATTAAATTCAGGGTTATGAGAACCATGACAGAGGGGACACAAGGGCTCTGGCCTAGGGATTCAGAAATGGCTTTTTGGAAAAGATGTCTGATTTGGAATATTTTCTAATTATAGGGTTACTGTTGACCCTTGAACAATGCAGGGATTTGGGGTGCTGACCCCTGCACAGTTGAAAATCTACATATAACTTTACAGTTGGCCCTCCCTATCTGGTTCTGCATCTGGGGATTCAACCAACTGCCCATGATGTAGTACTATATTACATATTTAGTGAAAAAAATAAGTGGACCCATGCAGTTCAAACCCATGTTGTTCAAGGGTAACTATATTACCTGTTTTTTTATGTTGAGATCCTATATGTTATCTATGGCCACATAACAAATCACCCCGAAACCCCACAAATTTATTATCCCATAGTTTTTGTGGATCAAGAGTCTGGCTGTGAGTTAGCGGGGTCCTCTGCTTCATGGTTTTGCACAAGACTACAATCAAGTGTTGGCGCATGGTCTCATCTGAAGACTCTATTGGGGATGTATCTATTGCCAAGCTCACTCAGTGGTTGTTGGCAGCACTGAGTTCTTTGATGGCTGTTGGCCAGAGCCTACCCTCAGTTCCTTGCCACTTGGGTCTCTCCCACATGGCAGCTTGCATTATCAAAGCATGCAGAATGGGAGGACAATACAGAGAGTCGTCCAGCAAGATATGTCATAATCTTTTCTAACCTAATTATGGAAGTGACACCCATCACCTTTAGACTTAGAAGAAAGTCACACTCTAGGGAGGAGATTTCACAAGGGCATGAACATAAGGAGATGGAGATGACTGGAGGCTATGTCAGAAGCTATCTATCCCAGATCCCAGAAGCAGACCCTGGAATAGGACTCATTTTAAACTGATCTGTCAGGAAGTGTTTCCAGGAAAAACACAAGGAAGTATGTGATACCAAGCAAAGTCCTGCAGAGGAGAACTTTGGCTCAATCTGCAAGGGTGACTGGAGACAGCCTATTTTGGAGTTATCCCCATTGGGGGCAAGGGAGTTGGAGTATTTATATCCTGTACCTGCCACTCATTGGCTAAGGGCTGCTTTTGGGGGGACATAAATTCCCAGGAACTTGTGGTTCTCCAAACATGAAGAGAAAGTGGGTTCCAGTAGCCGGAAGCTGTTGAGTGTGAAAGAACATGGTGTGCATGAAGATGTCCAAGGGATCCTAGGGGTGTGGGAGGGCAGTGACAGCATCTGCTACTCATGTTCATTATAAAAATTTGTGAAAATAGGAAAGTATAAAGAAATGGATAGTTCTGTAGGAATAACTGCTACTGGAAATGAATGTTAAAGGTTGAGTAGAAATGATTCCAGGAAAAGGAGGTGGGGAGGAGAGATGTAGGCAGAGGATTGTGGAGGTGAGTGAGCATAGCACATTACACTAAGTAGTTTACAAAAAGAGATTCTAAGTAAAGCATAGGGTAGGGATCCATGGGCCACAGATGGGGTTTGTCTGGCCTACACATTGTTTAAAAAATTTGAGCCAATATCGAAAAATGGCAGATCCTATACAAATATCTGGATTTCCTTATTCTTTTGAAAATGAGGAAGAGCTTGCAATACTGACTCTGTATTCCTGCTGGGAAAAGGGGCTGGACCAGTGAAATTGCTGAATTTTTGAGTTGGGGCATGCACTTGTGGTTTTCTCTGGGCCCAGCACCCTCCGCTGCATCCCTGTAGACCTTTGAGATTGGGACCTCTGGTCTGAGTGTGTCAAGTGAGTGGTGGAAGATGAGATTGGCAAGAGCTACATAGTTCAGGCCCTCAAATATCATCCTAAGGACTGAGGAGGAGGTCCTGGGGGCACTGGGGAGCCATTGAAGGTTTTAAGTATCGGGAAGACATGGTGAGCTTTGTGCTCTAGAAAGCCCTAACCACTTGACCCCACTGACACACAAAATCAGGTCTGGGAATCAGCTATTATCTAGATTAAACTTGTAAAATGGGTCTCAGATGTTCAGAATTAGGTTAATTATAATCCTTGTTCATGACACACTGTCATCATTTCTCTAAGAATGAACCTCTTTTATTTTACTTTAATTGATTAAATATTTAATAATCTAATAAATGCCCTTGTAATTATCATCCAGTCCACATGCCGTAACATTGACAATAGCTTCCGACCATTTCCGTCTCACCTGTTAGTGGATTCTGTTCTCTTTGCTTGTTCATCAACCATTTCCCATCATAGTAACCTGGTAAAGGTTAGATGAACTTAGAAGTCACCTAGTCCATCTGTTTTTAAAGACTCTTTCTGTTATACATATACATGTATCTATTCTTTTTCAAATTCTTTTCCCATTTAGATTATTACAGAATATTGAGCAGAGTTCCCTGTGCTGTACAGTAGGTCCTTGTTGGTTATCTATTTTAAATATAGCAGTGCGTACATGTCAATCACTTTGCTGTACACCTGAAACTAACACAGCATTGTTAATCAACTATACTCCAATATAAAATAAAAATTAAAAACAGAATCTTTCTATCCAGTTTGGAAATTCACTGCTTCAGCAAGCAGCCGGTTCTAGTCGTTAGAGAGTTGGTTCTGTCCACTGATTCTAGCTGTGCTGTCTGTTAACTTCTTCCATTCACCTGGGATCTGGTAAACACCATCTTTATTCAACGTGTACTGAGCACTTCCCTTGGACAAGGCACTGTGGGGAATATAAAGTGGTTAAGACAAGGTTTTCTGCACCAGCAGAGTTTATAGTTTAGTAGAGGAGATAAGACAAATACACAAATAATTATAATTATAATACAATGTCAAGAGTGCTGTGTATTATAAGAGAGGAACAAGCAAAGTGTTATTGGAATTCAGGGAGAGAGACAGATTAATTCCAGGTAGAGGAATTTGGAAGAGCTTCAGGCAGGAGGTAGCATTTGGGCTGTGCCTTGGTGGGAGGTGGAGATAATGATTTTGCAAACTGGGAAGAGTCGATGGGATCATGCTATCCAGGCAGAGGGAACAGCATGGACAAAGGCATGGAGGTGGGGGAGCACAGGGCCAGTGACTCCCAGGGCAATGATTATGGGTTTAGATTCTCTTTGTCCAGGAATCTAGATGAAGAAGTCAGAGGTTGAGGTCACTGCAAGGGGACTGAGGCCACAGGCATTCATGGTATAGACTGTTTAACTGCCATATTCCCTCACCTCTTCTTCAGCTTTACTAATTCTTCCCCATCCATCTCCTCCTCCAGGAAACCTTCTATACTTCCAATTGTTGGCCTAAGTACCTCCCTATGTACTCCCAAATCTCGGTGGGTTTACGTCTGTCTTAGGCCTCACATCTGTCCTGTCTTGTCATGGCTGTGTTATGATTGTGTGTTTATATCTTGGTCTCCTCCATAAGACCAGAGCAGTTTAGGGCTGGAATCATGACTTCTATTCCACCATGTCACCAATACGTAGCACAGTGCCTGGCTATGGTGGGTGTTCAATATATAGTGTCAAGTGAGTGAATGCTTCCTATTCTGGTCTTATTACTGTCCATTTCTTTCCTTCATATCCTGCCCATTGGACTTAGAATGTGTATTTGGCTCCCTCTACTTTGCTGTCACTCAAGGTCCTTACTTTGCCTTATTCAAGAGTATATATATATATATATATTTTGCGGTACGCAGGCTTCTCACTGTTGTGTCCTCTCCCGTTGCGGAGCACAGGATCCGGACGCGCAGGCTCAGCGGCCGTGGCTCACGGGCCCAGCCGCTCCGCGGCATGTGGGATCCTCCCGGACCGGGGCACGAACCCGTGTCCCCTGCATCGGCAGGTGGACTCCCAACCACTGCGCCACCAGGGAAGCCCTTCAAGAGTATATTTTCATTTTATGCATTACCTTTGGACTAAGATTCTAGCTTCCATATTGGCTCATCTGGCAAAGACACAATTTGGACAAATACTATTTATTCAGCCAGTCTGCTCTTCTTGGAGCCCCAATATCTGATCCCTTGGACAGTGTTTTCAATTAAACAGTTATTTATTGAAGGCCTACTACACGCCAAGAATACATGATGAGGGCGGCCCAGTGATGTCACTGGGTTGACCCAAGTTTGGGTACATCTCTGAATATCTCCAGAAAAACTAAGAGGCTGGAGGAAATGGTAAATTCTCATGGAGAAGAGCAGTCTGATGTGTCAACCAGATTAATTCATCCCGGGCCACAATTAGATGAGTGTTTGGGTCCATCACGCAAGTCCTGATGCAGCTATCTCTTCTACTGATCATCAGGAATCTATTTGGGCTCTTGCGGGGGTAACAAGAGATTGTAATTCTGAAGTGGAACAGAAAGAAACATAATTGGATCAATGGGCTGTTAATGATGCTATTGAGTAGCTTTCTGCCAGAGCCGTGTTGTGGATGGGGCTGGCCACAGAGGACCTGGCCACGCTGTGTGAACGCCCGACTTTGACACAAAGCCTTCTGCAGATCGTAAAGTGCTTTCTGTATGCATGATTTCATGTAATTTTTTCTAATCCTCCTTGGTTAGAGATAGAGTTTTAGGGTGTCAAGGCAGGCTTGCCAGACAATTGGCTACATGTCTGGGGATGGGAAGAAAGATCCACATGGATATTTGTGCTTTACGGGGTGGTTGTGAGGATCACATGACCTTGTGTTTGTTGCTGTGTGGTTTCTGATGGGGGTGAAATGGGAAGCAAAGTGAGTGCCTCTCCACAGAGGAATGACCAAGTAAGTTATGTTGCATCTGCCCATGGACTTGTTCGTGCCCGTCATGGAGAACGAGGTAGCGCTCTAACAGTTGACTTGGAGGGCTTTCTGCGAGGGATTGGTGTGTATAATATGATCCCATTTCTACAAAACAGACAATGATCACGCATGCTCATTTATGTCTATATGTTTGTCTAGAGTGAAATGAGGATGAAGAATATGTAGTAGAACACAGGGCTCTTTATATAGGGATTTCAGTCAGGACAGGTCATGGGGCAGGGGTGGGAGGGGGATGGGGCAGGGCAAGAAAGCAAAAAATAAGGAAATAAAAGTGCTCTCTCTGTCTTTCACATACATACACATCTGTGGATATATATGTAAGGCAAAATAATTTAAAAAATGATAAAGGAGTCAAGTGACATTATTTTTATTCACATAACATGTAATCACATAACATATGCTGGGCATTGTGCTTGGCATGAGTGATAGAGTGATAAGACCCAGGATCCATCCTTTAGGAAGTACTTTATAAATGTATCAAAGTGCAGCGCAAACTAGAGTGATTTTTTTAATCCTAGCTGCACATTAAAGTCTCTGCAGGAGCTTTAAAAAAATCCTGATGTGAAGATCCACACCCCGAACCAATTAAATCCGAACCCAGGGTCTGGGCACCTGAATTTTAAAAATCTCCTCTGATATGAGATGTCTTAGGACCTGAATTCTAGTACCTTAGGGCATGTTATCCTGGGCCAAAGTATCTATTGATAACTCTAGGCTAGCCTTTTCAAAGCTTGCATTTATTTAACAAAATGCTAGAGCTAAGTAAAAATCTCTAAAGTAGTATTGACGTAGGGAGGTGGTCCCTGAATGCCTGTACCTGCTGTCATTCCAAGGCTGCTGAGCTAAAGCGGGGGACCAGAGGGATGCTAAAGGGTGGAGGGAGACTAAGAAGGGGGTGGTCTGACCTCATGGCCCCTTGCTGTGGGCTCCAAGTCCCCACTATCCGCTGAAGCTGTTTTTCCCCCCGGCTTCATGGCGTTCAGATCAGAGCAGCATCTCGATGGGTGCTTACCTGGCTGAAGCAATGTGGTTCTGAAATTAATTGGGGGCACTCCCCTCCTCTAAGATGTTGGCACTTCCTAATGAATTGTTTTCCCACTTAAAAATACACACTTATGTCGCTTAAGGAGACTCAACAGGTGAAGCCCAGTAATTATGGATCTCTGCAGGAAGGGGAAGTGAAAGCAGCAGCTGGTTCTCTGTAACAGCGCCCTGCATCAGCCCCACCTGCACAGGAAAGGGGAGGCACCAGTCACAACACCAGCCCAGAGCACCGACCATCCCATCCTTAGGAGTTTCACTGTCTCACAGCGCTGAGGAAGGGAAGGTGCGAGGCCAGGCAATGGTGAGGCAAGCAGGGCACCTCAGATGCAAAATGCAGGTTGTGCTCACCCTGCAGGGTAGCCTTTCAAAAGGGAGAAGGCAGGAGCTGTAGGCCTATTGAGGCTCAAACTCCTAGATCATCCCTTCTGTGAGATTTTATCGGTAAAAGCAAATCACGTGGCCAGCTCGGGTTCAAGAAGGTGGACAAACAGACTCCACACTCTAAAGGGAAGAACAGCAAAGGGGTGTGCATGTAGGGACATCACTGCTTTAGTAATCACTGTAATTCCGATGTGATGCACAAGCACTCTCAGGACTGATCATCACCATCTCCTAATCCACTCAGCAGTCCTTGCAGCAATTCATAACAGGCAGAAGTGTGAAGGATGTGGCTCTGCCAAAATGGACTTATTTGCCTGACTAATGGGTCAGTGGGAGAAGCAGCAGACCTGCAAAATCCCAGAGATTCTCAAGTGCCTAGAACTTGCATTTCCATATTTATAAAGAACTTCAGCCTTCCTATTGTCCTTGTTGACCCACCTGGTATGTCCCCAGGGTGTCTATATCAGCCCTGGTTTGTCCTATATTTCTACCTGTTTCTATGCCAAAATTAGGCACGTCCCCCATCTTTTTGTGTTACCACATTATCATGACACAAGGAGTGGTTAGGTCTTCTGGTTACCTTGGGGCTGGGCAGCCCCTTCTTGGTGATAACCCACTGGTTTCTTTCAAGTGTGTTTAGCCATATGATACTTCTCCAATCTAAATCTTGCAAACAACTAAATATTTCTATTCCATGATCTCCTCTAAATACCTGTCAGTGTTAAAACAACTTCAATGACTTTCTATTGTCCTGGTATTTTTGGTGTGAGCCTGTTTTCCTCAGGTGTTAGGTCTACTTAAAAAGTACTCCTGAACCTGAACACCTTGATCTCCTTTAGATCTTTATTCAAAGATCGCTTTCTAGTGAGTCCTTCTCTGACTTTACCATTTTAAATTGAAACTCCTCCCTGCCAGTCCCAATCTCCTCCCTTTTTATTTTTTCTCTCCATAGCACTTAACACCAGCAGCCATTCTATATGTTATACTTATTTGTTTATAGTCTGTCTCTTTTCTTCTAGGATGTAAGCTCCATGAAGGTAGGTGATGTTTGCCTGTTCTGGTTACTGTTATATCCTCAGCACCTAGAACAGTGCCTGACCCATAGTAGATACTCAGCAAATATTTATTGTGTGAATGGGTAAATCACCTCTCTCCATCTCTCTTTATTTATCTGTATCTCTAACTGTACCTAGTTCTATCTGTATCTGTCGATCTCCATCCATCCACCCAACCATCCATCCATCCATCCATCCATCCAGTGAGCCTGCCTGATTAACACATGAGCATGGCTGAAATTATACTCAGAACTGACGACTAGGAGCAGATCAATTAATATCAGAGAGTTTCTGAGGCTTTGCAGTCTCCTTGTTCTTGCTGAGCATCTATCTTTGAGGTGAGGGAAGTCTGTGGTGAACATAAAGGCAATTCTTCAGCTAAACAGAGCCCAGGTCCTGTTAGATCTAAGAGGTTTCATTAGGGAGTGAAAACTCTGTCATGCCTGAAACTTTCAAAAACTGAAACTGCAAACATTAGAGAATTTCTCCTTTTAATCTGAGAAGCTTTGGAGCTGGGGGGCTGGGAGGGTCATTGCAGGCGGGTGAGAATCCTTCCATCTTTAGATTATCCTTGAGGAGATTTGTGAGCTGTTCTCTGCCCCTCTGTACTCCTCTGTTTTTAAACATTTGCCGAGGGATTCTTTGGTTGTTACAAAGTGAGGCAAAGGTGAGAGAAAAATACATTCAGGTCAGTTTGCCGAGGGTAGTGCTGGTTTAATATGAGGAAAGGGGAGGGACATTCACTCTGTCTCCCTGTCACCGGTGGCTGTAATCTGCCTCATGGGCTGAGATGGGAACATTCACGGGGTTCCTTTTTCCTATGGTTGCAGCCCTGAGAGCAGAGTTACAAGAGAATGTCCATGGCTGTATCTGGTCAAACCATTGTTTTGTTTGACTCATACAGTGTTGATTTGATTTGATTTTTTCCTTTGGACTACAGGCTCAGGACACATCGACATTGGTCTGTGCAAAGCTCCAGTGCAAGGAGGAGCTCACGTAGTGGACCTGAGGTTGTCTCTTTAGAAGGGTGTGCTTTGGGGTTTGACCCTTGACTGGCATCAGGGAACTTGGCTTTTGGATTGTTCCCTATTTTCAGTAATAAGGCTGTTTTGCCCACCTGGGGCACCGAATCCCTGCTTCCCTTTTAGGAGTCTGGAATTTCCGTATGTGATCAGCCCCCAGTCAGCCCCCTGCACTTTGAGTCTTAAGTGGGCTTCCCCAGGCAGAAACACTGCACACATGTTGCTGAATTTTGCCAGAGGGAGGAGTACGTTCAGTGTGATCCCTGGGGGACGGGGAGAAATGGGGAGATATTGGGAGCTTGTGCACAGATTCCTCCAGACCTCGCCTGATATAGATTTTCCCCCTTGCTGATCCCTGTAATAAACCACAGCCGCGAGTACAATTGCCTCAGTCCTAACTGCTAGTCTTTCTAGTGCATCACTGACTATGTCTCTTATTTCATTTATTTGTCTGCAGGCTCATTTCCTTTTATCCCCACACTTCACTTGCATTCATTTACATTCACTCCTCTTAAGAGGCCACCGTTTTGTGCTTAACGTACATTTTGTTTATGTTCTTGCAGCATGTGTATTTGTGTGTGTGTGTATTTATGTTTTTTCGGCTTTACTGAGATATAACATTGTGTAAATTTAAGGCATACAACACATTGATTTGATACACTTGCATATGCCAAAATGATTCCCACCATAGCATTAGCCAACACCTCCATCATTTCACATAATTACCATTTCTTTTTTGTTGTGAGAACATTTATGATCTACTCTATTAGCAACTTTCAAGTATATAATACAGTATTATTAACTGTAATCACCATGTTGTACATTAAATACCCAGAAATTATTTGTCTTATTTCTAACATAGCTTTATATTAATTGTGGAATAGGGCTCTTGAATCAATATCTTATTTGTTTTATATTTTAAATTATACAGTACAGGTGGCCCCCCCCTTTTTTGGTGTCTAGTTCTGTGAATTTGAACACACGCATAGATTTATGTAACTACTGCCTCCACACTCAGGATGTTATTCCTTTACAGTCCCACCTTCTCCCTACCCGTAACCCCTGGCAACCAGTGATCTGTCTCCATCACTATGATTTTGTCTTGTCAAGAAAGTCATACATAGGGGATCATCCAGCATGTAATGTATCAAGACTGGCTTCTATTGCTTAGGGTAGTGCCTTCGAGATTCATCCAGGTTGTTGCCTGTATCAGTGGTTTGTTTCTTTTCATTGCTGAACAGTATTCCATGGTATGGATGTCCCTTTATCCGTTCACTCACTGAAGGACATTTGGATTGTCTCCAGGTTTTGGTCATTATAAATGGAGCTGCTATAAACATTTGTGCATCTGTGAACGGGTTTTCGTGTGAACCTAAGTTTTCATTTCTTCAGCATACTCAGGAGTGGGGTCGCTGGGCCATATTGTAAGTGTATGTTTAACTTCACAAGAAACTGCTGCACTGTTTTACAGAGTGGCTGTGCCGTCTTGTACTCCCCTTAGTAATACATGAAAATTCCCAATTGCTCCGATGTTTGCCAGTACTTCGTATTGTCAGTTGGATCTATATCTTCTGAAAGTGCCCCCTCTAAGTTTTATTTTTAGTTAAGGTATAATTAACATAAAGAGCACAAATCTTACATGCCTATCTTGATTTTCTTTGCATATGTATAGATGCCCACATGATCACCTAGATTTAGCACTGCAGGTCTCCCTTGTGAACCCTTAAATTCTCTCCAGAGGGAACTGCTGTAATGACCTCTAACAATATTGATTAGTTTTGCCTGATTTTGAACTTCATTAAAGGAATCATACACTGTACTCTTTTGTGTCTGTCTTCTTCGCTAAACCTTATGTCTATGAGATTCATCCATGTTTCATATAGTTGTACTTTGTCCATTTTCGTTGCCGTATAGTATACCATCATATGGGGATACCTTAATTAATTTATTAACAACTAATTGTTTTCAGTTTGGGGCTATTATGAATTAAAATTCTCTGCACACATTTGTACCTGTCTTTCGGTGGACACAAGTGCTCATTTCTTTTGAGTATACTTCCAGGAGTAGAATTGCTGGGTCATAGTGTTTATATATGGCTTTAGTAAATACTGCCAAACAATTTTCCGAAGTACTTGTATCAGTGTACGCTCTTAATGTGTACACTTAAAAAAGGTTGATGTATGTGGAATTGTACTAATGACCTCATGAGGTTTCTTATTCCTCCTCCTCCCTCTCATTGTAGTTGTAAGGTTTATCTCTACTGCTATGTGTACATCTAAAGTGTCACTTCTGGGCTTCCCTGGTGGCCCAGTGGTTAAGAATCCGCCTGCCAATGCAGGGGACACAGGTTCGAGCCTTGGTCGGGGAAGATCCCACATGCCTCGGAGCAACTAAGCCCGTGCGCCACAACTACTGAGCCTGCTCTCTAGAGCCCAAGAGCCACAACTACTGAGCCCACGTGCCACAACTACTGAAGCCCACGGGCCTAGAGCCTGTGCTCCGCAACAAGAGAAGCCACTGCAATGAGAAGCCTGCACCCCGCCACGAAGAGTATCCTCCCACTCTCCCCAACTAGAGAGAGCCTGAGCACAGCAATGAAGACCCAACTCAGCCAAAAAAAAAAAAAAAAAGTCACTTCCAGTACTCCGTGGTGTTTACTCATCTGCTTTTACTTGTCTGCCTCTCTAGTAATGGACACCCTGTGGCCTCCAACTTCCTGAAACAACAAATAACATTGCAATGATCACCTTCATATGTGTCCTTCTAAGGGGCCTTGTAAGAATTTCTTGTAGAACTGCTGGTCATTGAGTCTGTGAATCTTACTTTGACTAAAAAGTAACAGGTTGCTTGGGCCATACCAGTGTCCAATCCCCCCAGCTGTGATGAGGATTCCTGTATCCCCACATTCCTGCCAATACTTGTCCTTTTTGAACTCTCAGCACACTAAGTCTGAAGTATCTCATTAATATTTTAATTTGTATTTCTCTGCATACAAATACATTTTAACATCTCTTTATGTATGTTTAATGTTTATGTGGGTAAAGCGAGTTCCCTTAAAGCAGGGTTTCTCAACCACTGTTGAATTTTGGGGAAGGATAATTTGTTGCCAGGGGGGAAGGGGGCTGCCTGTGCATTGTAGAATGTTTAACACCATACCGGGCCTCTGCCTACTAGATGCCAGTGGCATCCTGCCCCTAGTTGTGACAACCTACAATGTCTCTAGATGTTGCCAAATGCCCTTTGGGGGCCAAAACTGCCCCCAGTTGAGAATCAGTGCTATAAAGGGACCAGAGTGAAGCAGACACTAATTAAGATAAAATATCCAATAGTACAGGCATTTAGGAATGGTGGAGTTAGAGGACGATAGGAATTTGGGTGACTGGGATGGAGAATTGTTATATTTTCAGACCTAACTAGCTCCAAGTGGCATCAAGATCTGGAGTTGCAGTCTCTCACATTTTACTTATCTCCCCATTACCCACAGATTTTTGTCTTAGAAATTTTCATCTTGAGAGTCAGGTAAACCTGGTTTACAGTGACACCCAAGGGGACAACAGGGGACTGAGAAGCCCAGGTTGGTGGGAAATACCCACGGTGGCCAACCAGAGGGACATTCCAGTTGTGGTTGAGGATAAATGAAAAGGCTGTGGTTGGAGATGCAGTGCCCTTTACTGGAGCTGAGATGGACCTTGGAGTCTGAAGGTGGGCAGATTGGTCAAGGAGCCTGAAATAGGGCCAGGAAAATGGCTCTGTGCATCTTAAGAGTATGGGAGGCTTGCTCTTAAGAATATCAGACACACCACTAGTCTTCTTTTCTCTTCCCTGAACACTACAAGGTTCTTCCTGCCTCAACACTGCCGTGCATGATGTTCCTCCTGTCCCAGATGTTCTTCCTTTTGTGTTCTAGGTATCACTTAGGACTTGGCTCAGATATCACTACAAACCACCCTATTGTTTATTGTCATCTTCCCAGTTCTGAGAACGGTATTGAATAGATCAAAAATTTACTGTGTTCGGGCTTCCCTGGTGGCGCAGTGGTTGCGAGTCCACCTGCCGATGCAGGGGACACGGGTTCGCG